>NC_092337.1:114350000-114540000 GCF_046630445.1 Rutidosis leptorrhynchoides
TATTCTAATAAAGGAAATCATGTGATTCCATTATGTGTATTAATATTTATACAAATGATATAGGTTCGTGAATCCAAGGCCAACCCTACTTTTGTTTAATGTCGTTATATGTATTTTTACTACAAAATACAGTATGGTGAGTTTCATTACACCCTTTTTAAATGCTTTTGCTATATATATTTTTGGGACTGAGAATACATGCGCTTTTATAAATGTTCTACGAAATAGACACAAGTAATCGAAACTACATTATATGGTTGAATGATTGAAGCCGAATATGCCCCTTTTGCTTGGTAACCTAAGAATTAGTAAACCGATCTACTAATTGACGCGAATCCTAAAGATAGATCTATTGGGCCTAACGAACCCCATCCAAAGTACCGGATGCTTTAGTACTTCGAATTCGTTTATATCATGTCCGAAGGATTTCCCGGAATGATAGGGGATATTCTTATATGCATCTTGTTAATGTCGGTTACCAGGTGTTCAATCCATATGAATGATATTTTTGTCTCTATGCATGGGACGTTTATTTATGAGAAATGAAAATGAAAATCTTGTGATCTATTAAAATGATGGAAATGATTATTTATGTTAAACTAATGAACTCACCAACTTTTGGTTGATACTTTAAAGCATGTTTATTCTCAGGTATGAAAGAAATCTTTCGCTGTACATTTTCTCATCTTAGAGATATTACTTGGAGTCATTCATGACATATTTCAAAAGACGTTGCATTCGAGTCGTTGAGTTCATCAAGATTATTATTAAGTCAATTATAGTTAGATATATTATGAAATGGTATGCATGCCGTCAACTTTCGATGTAATGAAAGATTGTCTTTTCAAGAACGAATGCAATGTTTGTAAAATGTATCATATAGAGGTCAAGTACCTCGCGATGTAATCAACTGTTGTGAATCGTTTATAATCGATATGGACTTTGTCCGGATGGATTAGGACGGGTCATGAAATTTCCCAAAACGGATCACACCCTTCCAAGGTGCGACCTTCAACATTACACGGTCACCCACGTTGAATTCAAAGTCTTTACATTTAAGGTCTGCATAACTCTTTTGGCGATCACGGGCCGTCTTAAGTATCGCTTGAATTTGGACAACCTTCTCAGTTGTTTCATGGACTATCTATGGTCCGATGATTTGCGTTTCACCTACCTCGGCCCAACAAATAGGAGATCGACACTTGCGGCCATACAACACTTCAAAAGGTGCGGCATTAATACTCGAGTGATAACTGTTGTTGTAGGATAATTCGGCTAGCGGCAAATTCCTTTCCCAGGCCTTTCCAAAATCAATAACACATGCACGCAACATGTCCTCCAAAGTCTGAATTGTGTGTTCACTTTGTCCGTCGATTTGTGGGTGATATGCAGTACTCATGTCGAGATGTGTCCCTAAGGCTTCTTGCAAAGAACGCCAAAATCTGGAAGCAAAACGGGGATCGCGATCTGAGATGATCGATAAAGGTACACCATGACGAGATACAACCTCTTTGATGTATAGTTGAGCGAGTCTCTTTATCGTATCCATCTCCTTCTTGGCTAAAAAGTGTGCAGATTTGGTAAGACGATCAACGATAACCCAAATGGTATCGTATCCGCCCACCATCTTTGGTAGCTTTGTAATGAAATCCATTGTTATCCTTTCCCACTTCCATTGCGGGATTTCTGGTGGTTGAAGTAACCCAGAAGGTCTTTGATGTTCGGTCTTAACCTTCGAACAAGTCAAACACTTACCAACATACGCTGCAACATCTTTCTTAAGATTCGGCCACCAATACTGTTCCTTAAGATCGTGGTACATTTTGCCCGCTCCGGGATGAATCGAATATCTCGACTTGTAGGCTTCATCTAGTATAAGGTTCCGTAGATCTCCGTAAAGAGGTACCCAAATCCTTCCGGAAAAATATCGAAGTCCAGTCTCCTTAACTTTGAATCGAGAAACGAGGATGTTCAAGTATTCGTGAGATATATTCTCTTCCTTGAGAGCCTCATCTTGGGCTGCTCGGATCTAGCTATTGAGATTTGAATGGATGGTGATGTTCAGTGCCCGAACACGAAGAGGTGCCATCCTCTCCTTTCGACTTAAAGCGTCAGCTACAACATTTGCCTTGCCAGGGTGATAACGAAGTTCACAATCATAGTCGTTCAGTGTCTTGATCCATCGACGCTGTCTCATGTTGAGTTGTTTCTGATCGAATATGTGCTGGAGACTTTTGTGGTCGGTGAAAATAGTGCTCTTTGTTCCATAAAGATAGTGTCTCCACAGCTTTAATGCAAAGACAACGGCTCCAAGTTCGAGATCATGAGTAGTGTAGTTTCGCTTGTGGATCTTCAGTTGATGGGTGGTGTAAGCGATAACCTTTGTGTGTTGCATTAGTACACAACCAAAATCACTTTTCGAAGCATCGCAGTACACGACGAAATCGTTACTGCCTTCAGGAAGTGATAAGATAGGTGCGGTGGTTAACTTCTTCTTCAAGGTTTGAAATGCAGATTCCTGTTCGGGTTCCCAAATGAATTTCTTCCCTTTGTGAGTCAGCGCGGTCAAAGGACGCACAATCAGAGAGAAACCTTCAATGAATCTTCGGTAGTAACCGACGAGACCTAAAAATTGGCGAATGTGCGTCGGAGTAGTGGGGGTCTCCCACTTGCTGATAGCTTCAATCTTGGCGGGATCAACTTTAATACCCTGGTCGCTCACAACATGACCCAGAAATTGGACTTCCTTCAACCAAAATTCACACTTGGAGAATTTCGCATAAAGTTGCTCTTGTCTCAAGAGTTCAAGCACAAATCGAAGATGTTGCTCATGCTCTTCTTCGCTCTTGGAGTAGATGAGATTATCATCTATGAAGACGATAACAAACTTATCCAGGTATGGCTTGCAAACACGATTCATGAGATCCATAAACACGGCAGGTGCGTTGGTTAAACCGAATGGCATTACGAGAAACTCATAATGTCCATAACGAGTCCTGAATGCAGTTTTCATCACATCGCTCTCCTTCACCCTCAACTGGTGATAACCATATCGCAAATCGATCTTAGAGTAAACGCTTGATCCTTGTAGTTGATCAAAAAGATCGTCAATTCGGGAAAGAGGATACCGATTCTTGATCGTCAATTTATTGAGTTCGCGGTAGTCGATACACATGCGGAATGATCCGTCCTTCTTCTTCACAAATAAAATAGGTGCGCCCCAAGGCGAGAAACTTGGTTGAATAAATCCACGGTCTAGCAGTTCTTGTAATTGGCTCTGCAACTCTTGCATTTCGAAAGGTGCTAGTCAATAAGGTGCGCGAGCTACAGGTGCAGCTCCTGGCACTAAGTCGATCTGAAACTCCACTGCTCTCGGTGGCGGTAATCCAGGCAATTCTTCCGGAAAGATATCGGAAAATTCGTTCACAATTCGCACGTCATCCATGCTCTTCACCTCAGTTTCTAAGGTTTTCACATGTGCTAGAACAGCAAGACGTCCTTTCTTCATGATCTTTTGCGCTTTCATGCAACTAATGAGTTTCAGTTTCGAGCTACATCTCTCTTTGTAAATAATCAGTGGCTCACCATTTCCGTGCGGTATACGAAGAGCTTTATCTCCACATATAATGTCAGCCCTTATCTTTGAAATGTCCCATTCTTATTGATTAAAAACGTTCCATATTAATTGATTTCGTTGCGAGGTTTTGACCTCTATATGAGACGTTTTTCAAAGACTGCATTCATTTTTAAAACAAACCATAACCTTTATTTCATAAATAAAGGTTTAAAAAACTTTACGTAGATTATCAAATAATGATAATCTAAAATATCCTGTTTACACACGACCATTACATAATGGTTTACAATACAAATATGTTACATCGAAATCAGTTTCTGGAATGCAGTTTTTACACAATATCATACAAACATGGACTCCAAATCTTGTCCTTATTTTAGTATGCAACAGCGGAAGCTCTTAGTATTCACCTGAGAATAAACATGCTTTAAACGTCAACAAAAATGTTGGTGAGTTATAGGTTTAACCTATATATATCAAATCGTAACAATAGACCACAAGATTTCATATTTCAATACACATCCCATACATAGAGATAAAAATCATTCATATGGTGAACACCTGGTAACCGACATTAACAAGATGCATATATATAAGAATATCCCCATCATTCCGGGACACCCTTCGGATATGATATAAATTTCGAAGTACTAAAGCATCCGGTACTTTGGATGGGGTTTGTTAGGCCCAATAGATCTATCTTTAGGATTCGCGTCAATTAGGGTGTCTGTTCCCTAATTCTTAGATTACCAGACTTAATAAAAGGGGGCATATTCGATTTTGATAATTCAACCATAGAATGTAGTTTCACGTACTTGTGTCTATTTTGTAAATCATTTATAAAACCTGCATGTATTCTCATCCCAAAAATATTAGATTTTAAAAGTGGGACTATAACTCACTTTCACAGATTTTTACTTTGTCGGGAAGTAAGACTTGGCCACTGGTTGATTCACGAACCTATAACAATATATACATATATATCAAAGTATGTTCAAAATATATTTACAACACTTTTAATATATTTTGATGTTTTAAGTTTATTAAGTCAGCTGTCCTCGTTAGTAACCTACAACTAGTTGTCCACAGTTAGATGTACAGAAATAAATCGATAAATATTATCTTGAATCAATCCACGACCCAGTGTATACGTATCTCAGTATTGATCACAACTCAAACTATATATATTTTGGAATCAACCTCAACCCTGTATAGCTAACTCCAACATTCACATATAGAGTGTCTATGGTTGTTCCGAAATATATATAGATGTGTCGACATGATAGGTCGAAACATTGTATACGTGTCTATGGTATCTCAAGATTACATAATATACAATACAAGTTGATTAAGTTATGGTTGGAATAGATTTGTTACCAATTTTCACGTAGCTAAAATGAGAAAAATTATCCAATCTTGTTTTACCCATAACTTCTTCATTTTAAATCCGTTTTGAGTGAATCAAATTGCTATGGTTTCATATTGAACTCTATTTTCTGAATCTAAACAGAAAAGTATAAGTTTATAGTCAGAAAAATAAGTTACAAGTCATTTTTGTAAAGGTAGTCATTTCAGTCGAAAGAACGACGTCTAGATGACTATTTTAGAAAACATACTTCCACTTTGAGTTTAACCATAATTTTTGGATATAGTTTCATGTTCATAATAAAAATCATTTTCTCAGAATAACAACTTTTAAATCAAAGTTTATCATAGTTTTTAATTAACTAACCCAAAACAGCCCGCGGTGTTACTACGACGGCGTAAATCCGGTTTTACGGTGTTTTTCGTGTTTCCAGGTTTTAAATCATTAAGTTAGCATATCATATAGATATAGAACATGTGTTTAGTTGATTTTAAAAGTCAAGTTAGAAGGATTAACTTTTGTTTGCGAACAAGTTTAGAATTAACTAAACTATGTTCTAGTGATTACAAGTTTAAACCTTCGAATAAGATAGCTTTATATGTATGAATCGAATGATGTTATGAACATCATTACTACCTTAAGTTCCTTGGATAAACCTACTGGAAAAGAGAAAAATGGATCTAGCTTCAATGGATCCTTGGATGGCTCGAAGTTCTTGAAGCAAAATCATGACACGAAAACAAGTTCAAGTAAGATCATCACTTGAAATAAGATTGTTATAGTTATAGAAATTGAACCAAAGTTTGAATATGATTATTACCTTGTATTAGAATGATAACCTACACTAATAAACAAAGATTTCTTGAGGTTGGATGATCACCTTACAAGATTGGAAGTGAGCTAGCAAACTTGAAAGTATTCTTGATTTTATGAAACTAGAACTTTTGGAATTTATGAAGAACACTTAGAACTTGAAGATAGAACTTGAGAGAGATCAATTAGATGAAGAAAATTGAAGAATGAAAGTGTTTGTAGGTGTTTTTGGTCGTTGGTGTATGGATTAGATATAAAGGATATGTAATTTTGTTTTCATGTAAATAAGTCATGAATAATTACTCATATTTTTGTAATTTTATGAGATATTTCATGCTAGTTGCCAAATGATGGTTCCCACATGTGTTAGGTGACTCACATGGGCTGCTAAGAGCTTATCATTGGAGTGTATATACCAATAGTACATACATCTAAAAGCTGTGTATTGTACGAGTACGAATACGGGTGCATACGAGTAGAATTGTTGATGAAACTGAACGAGGATGTAATTGTAAGCATTTTTGTTAAGTAGAAGTATTTTGATAAGTGTCTTGAAGTCTTTCAAAAGTGTATGAATACATATTAAAACACTACATGTATATACATTTTAACTGAGTCGTTAAGTCATCGTTAGTCGTTACATGTAAATGTTGTTTTGAAACCTTTAGGTTAACGATCTTGTTGAATGTTGTTAACCCATTGTTTATTATAATAAATGAGATATTAAATTGTTATATTATCATGATATTATGATATATAATATATCTCAGTATGATGTATATACAGTTAAATGTCGTTACAACGATAATCGTTACATATATGTCTCATTTCGAAATCATTAAGTTAGTAGTCTTATTTTTACATATGTATTTCATTGTTAATACACTTAATAATATATTTACTTATCATTTAACATAATTAACCAAGTGTATCAATATCTTAATATGATTCATATGTACCTAGTAAGACGTTGTTATAACGATAATCGTTATATATATCGTTTTCGAGTTTCTTAAATTAATAGTCTCATTTTTATGTATATAACTCATTGTTAAAATACCTAATGAGATACATACTTATAATAAAAACATGTTAACTATATATATAACCATATATATGTCATCGTATAGTTTTTACAAGTTTTAACGTTCGTGAATCACCGGTCAACTTGGGTGGTCAATTGTCTATATGAAACATATTTCAATTAATCAAGTCTTAACAAGTTTGATTGCTTAACATGTTGGAAACATTTAGTTATGTAAATATCAATCTCAATTAATATATATAAACATGGAAAAGTTCGGGTCACTACAATCTTGGTCAACCAGGCCATACCAACAATAACATCAAAGCTTCCCAACTTAATGGGTATCAAGTCAATCTCAAAATCCACACCAGCTATGTTGATAATAGCTCCTCGGCTATTTTGGTCAACTTTCTCAAGTTTTCCATTGGCTACCTCTACAAGCATACTCTCCTTTAAAGGAACTAATGACCAATTTATCTTATCGCAAAAGTGTCTACATACATAACTTCTATCGGTACCAGTATCAAATAGGACAGAAGCTAATAGATTGTTGATAGTGAATATACCTGTCACCAAGTCGGGGTTCTCACGAACATCCCTTGCATTTACATTGAAAGCTCGTCCATGTGGTGGTCCGCCATCCTTTCGCTTATTGGGATACTCATTTCTGAAGTGGTCCGTCTGTCCACATTCATAACACTTTCTCGGTCCATTGGGGTTCGGCTTCCCAGTCATGGTGGTGATCTTGCAGTCCCTGCCAATATGCCTGGTCTTTTTGCATTTTTCACAAACAACATTACAGTACCCGGTATGGTGCTTGTAGCACCGCTTGCATTGCGGTAGGATACCCTTGTAGTTGGGGTTCGAGTTGGTGTTCGGATTGGGGTTCCCACCGTTGTTGTTTCCTTTGAAACCCTCATGTCGCTTCGCTGGGTTTTGATCATAGGCTCTACCCTTGTTGTTATCCCAATTTCGCTTGTCACTACTACCCGCTTCGGATTTGGCCTTTTCCGGTTCATCGATGATGATTTGGTTCATTAAGGTATGCTCCATGCGCATTGCTTCCGGGACATTGGGTGGCTTAGACGAGGTGACATTTCCCTTAATGGACTTAGGAAGTCCCCACAAGTACCTTTCCATACGCTTAAACTCCGGGGTAACCATGGTAGGACACATCAGGGCTAATTCTAGATATCTACGGTTGTAACCATCGAGGTCGTTTCCCATAACCTTCAACTGCATAAACTCAACCTCCATCTTCTGGATCTCTGTCCTAGGGCAATACTCTTCAATCATGGCCCCCTTGAATTCCTCCCATGGCGTAGCATACGCCTCATCAATACCCTTTGCTTGAGCCAATGTGTTCCACCAAGTTAGTGCGCCGTCTGACAGCGTACATGAAGCATACTTGGTTTTGTTTGCCTCTGAGCAGTTACTAACTCGAAACACAGATTCTAATTTCTCAAACCACCTAGTGAGACCAACTGGCCCCTCAGTTCTACTAAAGTTGTGGGGCTTGCAGCTTTGAAACTCTTTGTATGTACACCCATTACGAATGGGCTGGATAACCGGTGGCGGTGGAGCTTGGGGGTTCATTTTCGCTAAAGCTGCGGCGACTCGTTCATTGATCATTTCCTCGATTTGGGCTGCGGTGGGTGTTGATCTTCCATTGGCCATTGATGTTCTAAACAAAAATTTTGACTCAAGTCAAAATCCAGTATTCAATAAATAATAGTACAGTATATGGTAACCAACATGGAATCAGCACATCACATGTTTATTAAGTAACGCAAATAGATTCAGATACCACAAAGTCATCATACAGTAACGTAAATAGAACACTGTGCAAAAATTAAACAACACAAAGTTCCATTCATTAATAATAAGTTGCATACATCCGCATATGTTCGTACAGTACATAAGTAATACATGAAACTACAAATGAGATTACATAATGAAATCTACTACAAATGTCCTACGGTGACGGTGGGTAAAGGGTGTCCAGACATCTGGTCCTCGAGCTCAGCTACCCGAGCACGGAGGGTCTCCACTTTACTTGTCAGTTCCTCGACAGAGGGAGATGGTGGGGCAGGCGGTTTAGTCGGTACGGGTGGTGCTGGTGGAGCTGGTGGTGCAGACGGTTCGGCTTCAGAAGTAGAGGCTGCGAAGCAGTAAGGCTTACGGATGAAGGGATCAGCAGGATACGGCACAAACCGCTTACGGGCGATAACTCTACGACGCCAACCATGAGCGTCAACGAATGGTCGACCTCCATTAATCCCTGGAATGATGGTACCATCGAAACGGTACCGCTTCTTCGACGGGGTGGAGGGTGGCTGTACAGGTGCATCATCAGGGTCCTCATCTGAATCCTCGTCACTAGAGTCGACAAAGGATGAGTCGTCGGATGAAGAATCGGCGGATGATGGGTCGTCTAGATCGGCTGAGGGTGGCTGCACGGGTGGCTCTCCTCGGGAGGCCATCATCTATCGGTACCTGCCGAGCCCGATCGGCACGAGACGTCTATCAGGAAGGCGTCGGCACCAATGGTTATGCTCATTACGGACTAGACCTTCAACAAGTTCCGCGGGAATCACAGCACCACCAGAATGGTGTTGTGGCTCCGAGGGTCCTGGGGCAAGTGGAGCTGGAATCTCCTGTAGGTCCTCGGCTCTGTCTGAGGTAATCACTGGGCCGGGTGCATGACTACTGGCTCCGAAGGATGAATCGCCGGAGTCGCTGGAAGGTGTAGATGACGGGATCGAGTCGGCAACAACGGTAGGCGAGGTGGCGGACGAGTCTGAACTGCTCTCCAAAATGATAACAGGTGGAATATCCGAAATCTGAACAAGGAAAAATAACTTTTTCCATGTCAGTAAGTCATAAAGCAATCACGTATTAGGCAAAGTAACTACGACAGTCTAGATCATGTATAGCAGTAAGTAGCATGGCAATAATAACAAATTGTACAGAAGTATCATGAAATTGAAGCATATAGTAGAATGCAGTAGAGTAAACATGTAGCAGTATACGGCATATAGTAGCAAAAGTAAGCAGCAGCATGCAGTAAGTTCCGCAGAAACAAGTAAACTAGCAAGTTGTAGATTAGTCCTATTAGTGAATCCTACTCGGGTCGGTCCAGACTCACTAATACAACCTAATTCCCTACAACCTGGCTCTGTAACCAAATGTGATGCCCCGTACAAAACTATCATGTACGAATCGTCAACAACAGGATCATTACAAGGTCAAATACTATATGCGGTTTCAAAGAAGTTTGCATTCATGAATAAAGGTGATGTCTTAACCAACATCAAATATCTTACAACAAAAATATGCTTCAATGAACAGAAGCAATTACTAATAGTACGTGACCCAATGGTTGTTACAAATCATTTTTTCAAAAGGTAACATTGTTTGAATGCAAATAAAACGTTTCATGCGGTGACAACTCTAACAAGCGCAGCGGGTGTCTACAAGGCATGACTAGTACAACAGCGGAAGCAAGCAAACCTTAAGCACCTGAGAAAAACATGCTTAAAAATGTCAACACAAAGGTTGGTGAGCTATAGTTTAAGTATAACAGTATGTAAGGTAGGCCACGAGATTTCAGTGCTTCAACAGCGTTTTAAAACAGTATGAAAAGTATATGTATAACCGTGGGCACTTGGTAACTAACTTAACGTTTATCACCCCCTAATAGTACACTTGGAAAGTGCGTATGTTTACGAAGTATTAAACACCCGTTAAATGCTAGCACTACTAGCCTGAGTGGGGATGTCAAACCCTATGGATCCATATCTAAGATTCGCGTTCACTGGTTCAAAGACCAATGACTAAACGTTACCGAGCTAAGGGGAAAGTTTATGCCGTTGTATAACCCACACATATATAAAGTTTAAGTACTCGTTCCTAGTATGTCAAACGTAAAATACGCAAGTTTTCTCAGTTCCCAAAATAGTTAAAGTAAAAAGGGATGCTATAACTCACAGTGGTAAAGTAGTAGTAAAGTTGGTTCGGGAAAGTAAGCAAGTATGTAGGTCCAGAAAGTCCTCAACCTAAGTCAAAAGTTACTAAGTCAGTAAATCGTCCCAATAGGTTTATAAGTATGTAAATTAGGTCTTAAGTATCATCATCATTCATCATCAAACAAAAAGTGTAAAGTAAGTTTCATTCTAGAAAAGAGTTTAAATCAAAGGCTGACTTCGATCAGTCGCCACGGCCTCTATACAAAATGAAATAAGGTGAGACCAGTGGCCATGGATCCGTAGAAGCAAACTCATCTTCGTTTGACCGTGGCGATGGTCTAAGTTCGAGTAGGTCAGAATTTTCAGCACAACGTTAAAAGGACATAGTGACGTTCGGAGGGCCATAGATCCTAAACCGTAGCTCGAATTAAGACAAGTCTAAATGTAAAATCATCTACTCGAACCGAACTAACTGAAAATAAACTTTACAGTAGCCCAAGTAGTCTAATCAGTTCCAGAAACAGTAGCTAAATGTGTTCCGGTGGGTTCTTGGTGCTTGATGCTCATCACGGTTCTCATCCTTGATGCGTATAGCTTCAAGTGTACAACTCGTTGATGTTTTTGCATCATCTTAACCAAGGTTTGACCATCATAACACTAGTGTAAGTCTAAGATAAGTTGCACAACTCACTTAAGAGTTGTATGTAGTTTGATGAACCAAAGTTGCATCAAGATCTTAGATCCGACACATACATGAGTTACAAAAGTAATATTAACCTACAAACTTGAAAGTAAACTAAATAATCAAGATCCTAAGTTGTAGAACTTAGATCTTAGCTAGATCATAAAGATCCTAGACTAGAAAGTATAGATCTAGTGTTCTTAAGTTAGATCCTAAGTTACAAAACTTGGATCTACACTTTAGTGAAACCATAAGTTATGAAACTTAGATTTTCAACTTGAAAAAAGTATGTAAGCTTGTAAGCTCTTATTTACAACAAAATTAGAAGACCATAAGTTATATAAACTTAGATCCAACATAAGTATGTGAAGTTATAACTAGAAAGTTATACTTCCATGTTCTTGAACTTATAAAGTAAACTATTAGTTTCAAGAAATATGAGATCAAGATTAACTAGTAATACTTGACCAAATTAACAACCTCACAACTTTAAAGTACATAAAATGAAGAAATAAATTAAATATACATGTAACAAGTTCATGGTTGTTCATACTTTAAAGATTCAAGCCAAGGCTTTGATCTTTAAGAAAGTAAACCTTAAGTTTACAAACATGAATACAAGTATGATATTAAAACTCATGGACTTTAAATCTTTTAAAACATTAAATGTAGAACCATAAACTAGAAAGTTTAGGTTCTTGTTCTTGGTTCTTTACAAACAAAGGATGAAAGTAACCAAGATTAGATGAAGATACAAGTTATAGAACTTGATCTTTAACAAAGATAAACAACAAGTAAGTAATAAACAACAAAGAACAAGTAATCAAAACAAGCAAATGATGATGAAGTATATGTATATATTTCGGTTTTAAGACAAGAAAAGAAGAAGAAAAGTCTTGAAATAAACTCACAAATTGGAGAGAAAACTTGAGAGAAAATGGAAGTATTTTGTGTGTGTTTGAAGTGAATGAAGTATACAAGAGAATACTAGTAGATATGTATCACAAAAAAAAAGATTTGAATCCCCCTAATACCCAAGTTGGCTGACGGTTTCATTGGCCACAAAGGGAAAGTCAAGTGTCTTGTTTTCTTGCATGGGGAGAAGGTGTTAGCTAGATGTAGTAATAAAGTTAAATGGTTATGGGAACAAGGTGTAAAGATACAAGTAACTAGATTCCTTCACTAATTAATCCTTGATTAAGTTTAATAAGTCATTTACATAATGTTGGGCTCTTAATTAATCCATTAGGATAAGTAGGGTGGGCTTCTAAGTCCATTAACACAAGCCCAAGTCCAATTAAGCAATAATCTAAATAAAAGTCCAAGTAATTAACTAGTAACCTTAGTTAATTAAAATGATTAATAAAAATTAATCATGGATGTAAATAATATTCTAAAATATTATTCGCGAAAAGTACGTGCGTCTCAAAGACAAGTCGGGCCATGAAAAGTTAAATACGGTAACAAGTAACACGTATAAGAACACGTTTATCAAAACGCAAGCATTAATAATAAATTATTAATAATAAAACGTTGGAAAATCTAGGGTCGTTACACCTCTTCTTCCAGTTCATCCTCTTCCGGTTCCTCTTCTTCCGGTTCCTTCTCTTCCGGTTCCTCTTCGGGAATTTGTGAATCTTCCCAAAGTATATTCGACTCTTCATTATTATTAGGTGAGTCGATGGGATTTGTACAAGTGGTAGACATCTATCACACAATATCAAACACATTAAGAGGTTAATATATCACATAATATTTACATGTTAATAATATATAGTTTCTAACAAAAGTGTTAAGCAATCGTGTTTAAAGAAAACACGGTCGAAGTCCAGACTCACTAATGTATCCTAACAAACTCGATAAGACACACTAATGCAAATTTTTGGTTCTCTAAGACCAACGCTCGGATACCAACTGAAATGTCCCGTTCATATTCATTATAAACGTTCTATATTAATTGATTTTGTTGCGAGGTTTTGACCTCTATATGAGACGTTTTTCAAAGACTGCATTCGTTTTTAAAACAAACCATAACTTTTATTTTATCGACAAGGTTAAAAGGACACGACCTAGATTATCAGAAATGATAATCTAAAATATCACACTTACACACTACCAATACATATTGGTTTACAATATTAATATGTTACAACAAAGTAAATTTCGAATGCAGTTTTAAACAATATTATACAAGCATGCTGACTCTAAATCTTGTCCATATATTAGCATGCAACAGCGGAAGCTCTTAATAATCACATGAGAATAAACATGCTTTAAACGTCAACAAAAATATTGGTGAGTTATAGGTTTAACCTATATATTTATCAAATCGTAATAATAGACCACAAGATTTCATATTTCAATATACATCCCATACATAGAGATAAAAATCATTCATATGGTTTGAACACCTGGTAACCGACATTAACAAGATGCATATAAGAATATCCCCTATCATTCCGGGACATCCATCGGACATGATAAAACAACATCGAAGTACTAAAGCATCCGCTACAACGGATGGGGTTTGTTAGGCCCAATAGATCTATCTTTAGGATTCGCGTCAATTAGTAGACTGGCTTACTAATTCTTAGGCAACCAAGCAAAAGGGGCATATTATCATTCAACCATATAATGTAGTTTCGATTACTTGTGTCTATTTCGTAAAACATTTATAAAAGCAGCACATGTATTCTCAATCCCAAAAATATATATTGCAAAAGCATTTAAAAAGGGAGCAAATGAAACTCAATTTCACAGATTTACTTCGTCGGGAAGTAAGACTTGGCCACTGGTCGATTCACGAACCTATAACAAAAATGTACATATATATCAAAGTATGTTCAAAATATATTTGCAACATTTTTAATACGTTTTACTGTTTTAAGTTTATTAAGTCAGCTGTCCTCGTTAGTAACCTACAACTAGTTGTCCACAGTTAGATGTACAGAAATAAAGCAATATATATTATCTCAAATCAATCCACGACCTCATGTATACAAGCCTCAGGCTAGATCACAACTCAAATTATATAATATTTTGGAATCAACCTCAACCTGTATAGCTAACTCCAACATTACTGCATATAGAGTGTCTATGGTTGTTTCGAAATATATATATATAGATGGGTCGATATGATATGTCAAAACATTGTATTCGTGTCTATGGTATCCCAAGATTACATAATATATTAGAATATATGTATAATACAATATGAGTTAGCTAGGATATGATTAATATAGATTTTTTACCAATTTTCACGTAGTTACAACAAGCAAAAATATTCAATCTTGTTTTACCCATAACTTATTCGTTTTAAATCCGTTTTGAGTGTTTCAAGTTGCTATGGTTTCATATTGATCTTAAGTTTATGAATCTAAACAGAAAAAGTATAAGTTTATAGTCAGAAATACATGTGTGATGTGAAATGTCCCGTTCTTATTGATTAAAAACGTTCCATATTAATTGATTTCGTTGCGAGGTTTTGACCTCTATATGAGACATTTTTCAAAGACTGCATTCATTTTTAAAACAAACCATAACCTTTATTTCATAGATAAAGGTTTTAAAAAGCTTTACGTAGATTATCAAATAATGATAATCTAAAATATTCTGTTTACACACGACCATTACATAATGGTTTACAATACAAATAAGTTACAACAAAATAAGTTTCTTGAATGCAGTTTTCACACAATATCATACAAGCATGGACTCCAAATCTCGTCCTTATTTAAGTATGCGACAGCGGAAGCTCTTAATAATCACCTGAGAATAAACATGCTTAAAACGTCAACAAAAATGTTGGTGAGTTATAGGTTTAACCTATATATATCAAATCATAATAATAGACCACAAGATTTCATATTTCAATACACATCCCATACATAGAGATAAAAATCATTCATATGGTGAACACCTGGTAACCGACATTAACAAGATGCATATATAAGAATATCCCCATCATTCCGGGACACCCTTCGGATATGATATAAATTTCGAAGTACTAAAGAATCCGGTACTTTGGATGGGGCTTGTTGGGCCCAATAGATCTATCTTTAGGATTCACCTCAATTAGGGTGTCTGTTCCCTAATTCTTAGATTACCAGACTTAATAAAAAGGGACATATTCGATTTCGATAATTCAACCATAGAATGTAGTTTCACGTACTTGTGTCTATTTTGTAAATCATTTATAAAACCTGCATGTATTCTCATCCCAAAAATATTAGATTTTAAAAGTGGGACTATAACTCACTTTCACAGATTTTTACTTCGTCGGGAAGTAAGACTTGGCCACTGGTTGATTCACGAACCTATAACAATATATACATATATATCAAAGTATGTTCAAATATATTTACAACACTTTTAGTATATTTTGATGTTTTAAGTTTATTAAGTCAGCTGTCCTCGTTAGTAACCTACAACTAGTTGTCCACAGTTAGATGTACAGAAATAAATCGATAAATATTATCTTGAATCAATCCACGACCCAGTGTATACGTATCTCAGTATTGATCACAACTCAAACTATATATATTTTGGAATCAACCTCAACCCTGTATAGCTAACTCCAACATTCACATATAGAGTGTCTATGGTTGTTCTGAAATATATATAGATGTGTCGACATGATAGGTCGAAACATTGTATACGTGTCTATGGTATCTCAAGATTACATAATATACAATACAAGTTGATTAAGTTATGGTTGGAATAGATTTGTTACCAATTTTCACGTAGCTAAAATGAGAAAAATTATCCAATCTTGTTTTACCCATAACTTCTTCATTTTAAATCCGTTTTGAGTGAATCAAATTGCTATGGTTTCATATTGAACTCTATTTTATGAATCTAAACAGAAAAAGTATACATTTATAGTCGGAAAAATAAGTTACAAGTCATTTTTGTAAAGGTAGTCATTTCAGTCGAAAGAACGACGTTTAGATGACCATTTTAGAAAACATACTTCCACTTTGAGTTTAACCATAATTTTTGGATATAGTTTCATGTTCATAATAAAAATCATTTTCTCAGAATAACAACTTTTAAATCAAAGTTTATCATAGTTTTTAATTAACTAACCCAAAACAGCCCGCGGTGTTACTACGACGGCGTAAATCCAGTTTTACGGTGTTTTTCGTGTTTCCAGGTTTTAAATCATTAAGTTAGCATATAATATAGATATAGAACATGTGTTTAGTTGATTTTAAAAGTCAATTTAGAAGGATTAACTTTTGTTTGCGAACAAGTTTAGAATTAACTAAACTATGTTCTAGTGATTACAAGTTTAAACCTTTGAATAAGATAGCTTTATATGTATGAATCGAATGATGTTATGAACATCATTACTACCTTAAGTTCCTTGGATAAACCTACTGGAAAAGATAAAAATGGATTTAGCTTCAACGGATCCTTGGATGGCTCGAAGTTCTTGAAGCAGAATCATGACACGAAAACAAGTTCAAGTAAGATCATCACTTGAAATAAGATTGTTATAGTTATAGAAATTGAACCAAAGTTTGAATATGATTATTACCTTGTATTAGAATGATAACCTACTGTAAGAAACAAAGATTTCTTGAGGTTGGATGATCACCTTACAAGATTGGAAGTGAGCTAGCAAACTTGAAAGTATTCTTGATTTTATGTAACTAGAACTTGTAGAATATATGAAGAACACTTAGAACTTGAAGATAGAACTTGAGAGAGATCAATTAGATGAAGAAAATTGAAGAATGAAAGTGTTTGTAGGTGTTTTTGGTCGTTGGTGTATGGATTAGATATAAAGGATATGTAATTTTGTTTTCATATAAATAAGTCATGAATGATTACTCATATTTTTGTAATTTTATGAGATATTTCATGCTAGTTGCCAAATGATGGTTCCCACATGTGTTAGGTGACTCACATGGGCTGCTAAGAGCTGATCATTGAAGTGTATATACCAATAGTACATACATCTAAAAGCTGTGTATTGTACGAGTACGAATACGAGTGCATACGAGTAGAATTGTTGATGAAACTGAACGAGGATGTAATTGTAAGAATTTTTGTTAAGTAGGAGTATTTTGATAAGTGTATTGAAGTCTTTCAAAAGTGTATAAATACATATTAAAACACTACATGTATATACATTTTAACTGAGTCGTTAAGTCATCGTTAGTCGTTACATGTAAGTGTTGTTTTGAAACCTTTAGGTTAACGATCTTGTTAAATGTTGTTAAACCAATGTTTATAATATCAAATGAGATTTTAAATTATTATATTATCATGATATTATCATGTATGAATATCTCTTAATATGATATATATACATTAAATGTCTTTAAAACGATAATCGTTACATATATGTCTCGTTTAAAAATCATTAAGTTAGTAGTCTTGTTTTTACATATGTAGTTCATTGTTAATATACTTAATGATATGTTTACTTATCATAGTATCATGTTAACTATATATATATCCATATATATGTCATCATATAGTTTTTACAAGTTTTAACGTTCGTGAATCACCGGTCAACTTGGGTGGTCAATTGTGTATATGAAATATATTTCAATTAATCAAGTCTTAACAAGTTTGATTGCTTAACATGTTGGAAACATTTAATCATGTAAATATAAATCTCAATTAATATATATAAACATGGAAAAGTTCGGGTCACTACAGTACCTACCCGTTAAATAAATTTCGTCCCGAAATTTTAAGCTGTTGAAGGTGTTGACGAATCTTCTGGAAATAGATGCGGGTATTTCTTCTTCATCTGATCTTCACGCTCCCAGGTGAACTCGGGTCCTCTACGAGCATTCCATCGAACCTTAACAATTGGTATCTTGTTTTGCTTAAGTCTTTTAACCTCACGATCCATTATTTCGACGGGTTCTTCGATGAATTGAAGTTTTTCGTCGATTTGGATTTCATCTAACGGAATAGTGAGATCTTCTTTAGCAAAACATTTCTTCAAATTCGAGACGTGGAAAGTGTTATGTACAGCCGCGAGTTGTTGAGGTAACTCAAGTCGGTAAGCTACTGGTCCGACATGATCAATAATCTTGAATGGTCCAATATACCTTGGATTTAATTTCCCTCGTTTACCAAATCGAACAACGCCTTTCCAAGGTGCAACTTTAAGCATGACCATCTCTCCAATTTCAAATTCTATATCTTTTCTTTTAATGTCAGCGTAGCTCTTTTGTCGACTTTGGGCGGTTTTCAACCATTTTTGAATTTGGATGATCTTCTCGGTAGTTTCTTGTATAATCTCCGGACCCGTAATCTGTCTATCCCCCACTTCACTCCAACAAATCGGAGACCTGCACTTTCTACCATAAAGTGCTTCAAACGGCGCCATCTCAATGCTTGAATGGTCGCTGTTGTTGTAGGAAAATTCTGCTAACGGTAGATGTCGATCCCAACTGTTTCCGAAATCAATAACACATGCTCGTAGCATGTCTTCAAGTGTTTGTATCGTCCTTTCGCTCTGCCCATCAGTTTGTGGATGATAGGCAGTACTCATGTCTAGACGAGTTCCTAATGCTTGCTGTAATGTCTGCCAGAATCTTGAAATAAATCTGCCATCCCTATTAGAGATAATAGAGATTGGTATTCCATGTCTGGAGACGACTTCCTTCAAATACAGTCGTGCTAACTTCTCCATCTTGTCATCTTCTTTTATTGGCAGGAAGTGTGCTGATTTGGTGAGACGATCAACTATTACCCAAATAGTATCAAAACCACTTGCAGTCCTTGGCAATTTAGTGATGAAATCCATGGTAATGTTTTCCCATTTCCATTCCAGGATTTCGGGTTGTTGAAGTAGACCTGATGGTTTCTGATGCTCAGCTTTGACCTTAGAACACGTCAAACATTCTCCTACGTATTTAGCAACATCGGCTTTCATACCCGGCCACCAAAAATGTTTCTTGAGATCCTTGTACATCTTCCCCGTTCCAGGATGTATTGAGTATCTGGTTTTATGAGCTTCTCTAAGTACCATTTCTCTCATATCTCCAAATTTTGGTACCCAAATCCTTTCAGCCCTATACCGGGTTCCGTCTTCCCGAATATTAAGATGCTTCTCCGATCCTTTGGGTATTTCATCCTTTAAATTTCCCTCTTTTAAAACTCCTTGTTGCGCCTCCTTTATTTGAGTAGTAATGTTATTATGAATCATTATATTCATAGATTTTACTCGAATGGGTTCTCTGTCCTTCCTGCTCAAGGCATCGGCTACCACATTTGCCATTCCCGGGTGGTAACGAATCTCAAAGTCGTAATCATTCAATAATTCAATCCACCTACGCTGCCTCATATTCAGTTGTTTCTGATTAAATATGTGTTGAAGACTTTTGTGGTCGGTATATATAATACTTTTGACCCCATATAAGTAGTGCCTCCAAGTCTTTAATGCAAAAACAACCGCGCCTAATTCCAAATCATGCGTCGTATAATTTTGTTCGTGAATCTTCAATTGTCTAGACGCATAAGCAATCACCTTCGTTCGTTGCATTAATACACAACCGAGACCTTGCTTTGATGCATCACAATAAATCACAAAATCATCATTCCCTTCAGGAAATGACAATATAGGTGCCGTAGTTAGCTTTTTCTTCAATAACTGAAACGCTTTCTCTTGTTCATCATTCCATTCAAATTTCTTCCCTTTATGCGTTAATGCAGTCAAGGGTTTTGCTATTCTGGAAAAGTCTTGGATGAACCTTCTGTAGTAACCAGCTAGTCCTAAAAACTGGCGTATGTGTTTCGGAGTTTTCGGGGTTTCCCACTTTTCAACAGTTTCTATCTTTGCCGGATCCACCTTAATACCTTCTTTGTTCACTATGTGACCGAGGAATTGAACTTCTTCTAACCAAAATGCACACTTTGAAAACTTAGCGTACAATTCTTCCTTCCTCAATACTTCTAACACCTTTCTCAAATGTTCACCGTGTTCTTGGTCATTCTTTGAGTAAATAAGTATGTCATCAATGAAAACTGAAGGTATTTCGTATGCCCGAGAGACATATTAAATTAATGTGGCTAATGTGTTATGATCCAAGTCGGGTCATACCCAATAACAAACTTACCGACACCTTATACGTATTTAATCTTAACGATTGGATCATTGATTAAATACGCGACACTTGAAACTTAAGAAAAATGGTTTTCTGAAATATTACTTGATGTGTATATATAAATTATGGAATAATTTATATAATGTGGAATTAATTATTTATAGGTTAAATAATTAATTTATGTTGCATTTTATATAAATTGGTTTTATATAAATAAAATGTACATAAAATTAAAATATGGAAGTTTTATAAAACTTAATTTATAAAATCTAACTTTTATAAAATTAAATTTTATAAAACTAATGGGTGGCATGGGGAGTGTAAGCTCACATGCTAGAGATTCCTTCTTGGTCTAATACAAGTCCCATTTCCATATACATGCAAGACTTTGACTCATTCAAGTAACACACTTGCTAAAACACACATCAAAGAAAAAAAAATTCTGCTCATTTTCCTTTGAGCTGGCCGAAATATTTGAGGGGTTTTAGGCTTCAATTTTCTTTTTGCAAGCTTATTTTTCAAGTGCAATTAAATCCTAACCAAAGGCTAGGTGTTGGTGCACAAGTTTGGGGTATTTCTCCTTGAGGTTTCATCCATTTGAAGCTCTATTCTTCATCATCATCTTCATCACTCTCTACCAAGCTTGGAATAGGTATAAACTCCTTTCTTGCTTGTAGTTTGTAAGTATGTTTCACAACTTGATCCTAATTGGGATTTAACTTTAATTGGTTAAAGTTTAACAAGTCTAAAATTGGTAATTACATGCTTCCGCAAAGTTTGATTCTTAAAATGTTTTAAGTATTTTGAAACTTGTTAAATCCCAACAATGGTATCTAGAGCCGAGGTTGTTGAAATATGCTTCGAGATGGTTATTAAACTCACTATATATTTTGCATTTTATGTACATGCATGATTGTAAAATGCAAAAATTATATGTTTTGGATGGGGGTATTATTTTGGCCGAATTAAAGGGCTTCTAAAATGGGTTTGGAGCTTCAAGTTTGGCCAAGATTTGTTGTTGTTTTGGTTCACAATCATGCCTTGACCTTGTGGTTGGATTTGTGTGTGATTTGGTTGATTATTCATTCTTATGGTTTGTAATAATTATTCATTCATTTTGGTTTGTAATAAGTTGTAATTAATTTTGTAATTTCTTGATGTAATTTATTCTATTTGGTTTGTAAAATAGAATAGGTTGTTATTTCCTTTTCTTAGAGAAAATGTATTAGGTTATATATTTTTTGTAAAAGAAAAGTGAAGATTCATGAAGAAGATTACAAGATGGAACTTTGAAGATTACAAGATTTAGTGGGAGATTTTGTTTAAAATCTCTTACTTGTTTAACCCTATAGGTAACACTTGTTTTGGCTAAACAAGTGCTTACCACTTTGGCATGATTGTGGACTTTTATTTTGCATGCTTGTATGTTTTTTGTATGTGTTTGGTTGATACAAAATCTCTTGAAACAACTTGCAAAAATGACATTATAATTGGTTATAATTATAATAACATGACACTAATAAATGGTTATTAGGTACTAGATGAAAATGTAAATCAAATGGTAATGAATTGGTAATTGGTTTACTAAAAGGATATGAAATAGGTTTTTCATAAAACACTACACACCAAATGCATGTTGGTGTATAGCATTTTGTTTTCTAAAACTAGAATGTAGAAAACATAAAATCCCTTTAACTAATACAAGGTAAACAAGTTAAACGCCATCCTTTTGTGGAAACACTTAGACATATTAGGAATCTCTTGATGGGATAAAGGTCACCTAACCGTCATGAGTGAACTAATATGAATAAGGTACACTTCGCATACATGTGGGATAAAGGTCACCTAACCACTTGTATGTTAAGTCTACATGTTTACACAAGTAGGACAACTTGATTTGGAAATCATGAACTTAGGGTCACCGAAGCATCAGGAACAAATAGGCGTTGATGGGATTAATATGCCATGCAAAAGGATTGCATGATCCCATAAAATTAGAAGTTGCAAAAGGATTGCAATTGTCATTATGACTACCTAGCTAAATCAAATGACGGGATAAAGGTCACCTAACCGAAATTTGATTTACCAATGGATTCTAATATTTAATAAAACAAATTAAAAGGGTATTGTTTATTAAATCTAAAATCGATACTTAAAATGAACTTTGTTGAATTTTGTAGATGGCCGCTAATAACAACAACAACATGCAAAACGCACCACTTAACATGAACAACCTATCGTTACGGTCTCTCCTCGAGAAAGACAAACTTAACCATACCAACTTTATGGATTGGTTCTGCAATCTTCGGATTGTCCTCAAACAAGAGGATAAAGCGTATGTACTTGAGGACCCCATTCCCGATCAACCGGATGAGAATGATGTGGAAGCAATGGCCTCTTATGATAAGTATTGCCACGACTCCCTTCAAGTCTCATGCTTAATGCTTGGGACTATGATACCCGAACTCCAAAAGGATTTCGAGCATCATAGTGCATACGACATGATAACGCAATTGAAGGAGATGTTCCTCCAACAAGCGCGTGTTGAGCGTTTCGAAATTGTTCGGGCGCTACATGCTTGTCGTATGGACGATACCCAATCGGTTTCATCTTATGTACTTAAGATGAAAAGCCTTATCAATCGTGCTAACCGTCTCAACCTAAACATATCAAATGAGTTATCCACCGATCTTATCCTTAACTCCCTATCAAAAAGGTTTGATCAATTTGTAATTAATTACAATATGAATGGGATGGATAAGAGCATAGGTGAGCTTCACGGTATGCTTAGAACGGCGGAAACTAGCATGGGTAAAAGGGCTTTACCCGTGTTAGCAATCGATCAAGGTGGGTCAAAAGGTAACACCTCTAAGCCAAAGGTGGCCAAGAGAAAAGGACCCGCCCATCAAGGCAAAGGGAAAGGGAAGATGGTTACCCCAACCATCAACAAGGCTAAGAAGCAAAAGGTAGCCGAGAAGGCAAACCCCAAAGAAGTCCCATGTTTCGGTTGCGGTGAGATGGGTCATTGGAAACAAAACTGTCCGGTCTATCTTAAGGAGTTGAAGGACAAGAGGGATGCAGGGCAAACCTCAGGTAATATGTATATGGTATATATAGAGCTTAGTATTACTTCTTCTAATACATGAGTATTAGACACGGGATGTGGAACTCATATTTGCAATTCTTTGCAGGGGTTCAAAAGAAGTGATCATAAGGCGGGAACATCAAGTCTCTATATGGGCAATGGTGCAAAGGTGCATGTTAAAGCTCAAGGAGATTTTATTTTGAAGCTTCCAAGCGGATTGGAACTTATTTTAGAAAATGTTTTGTATGCTCCGGATTTGTGTAGAAACATCATTTCTATTTCTCGCTTAAAACAATTTGGTTACGTTGTTAATTTTATTGATGATGATATTCATGTTTCTAAAGATAATGTATTCTATTTCAAGGCTTCGCCTTCAAATGGAATTTATGAATTGGTTCATGATGACACATCATCGAGCTCTATATACCATACTAGCACCAAGAAACTCAAAATGGATTTGAGTGATTCCTACTTATGGCATTGTCGCCTTGGTCACATAAACAAGAACCGAATGCATACACTTCAAAAGAATGGACTCTTGAAATCAAATGAGATGGACTCGTTTGATGTGTGTGAATCTTGTTTACAAGGCAAAATGACTAAAGCACCTTTCAAAGGGACCTATGAAAGGGCTAAGGACTTATTGGGATTAATACATTCGGATGTATGTGGACCCTTTAAGCCCATAGCTAGGAATGGTGAAAGATACTTCGTTACTTTCATTGATGACTTCAGTCGTTTTGGATATGTCTACTTGTTAAGACATAAGGACGAAACTTTTGAAGCATTCAAAGAATATCAAAGCGAAGTACAAAATCAACTCAATAAGACAATCAAGGTACTTCGTACCGATAGAGGAGGTGAATACCTAAGCGATGCTTTCCAAGATCACCTTAGGAGTTGTGGGATTATCTCACAACTTACTCCACCTGGAACACCCCAACTTAATGGAGTTTCAGAAAGGATGAACCGAACCCTAATGGATATGGTTCGATCTATGATGGCTAGAAGCACGTTACCTCTATCATTTTGGGGTTATTGTCTATGCTCCGCGGCTCATATTTTAAATATGGCCCCAACCAAGAAAGTGGAACGAACTCCTCATGAGATGTGGTTTGGAAAACCTCCATATCTATCATACTTAAAGGTATGGGGATGTGAAGCTTATCCTAAGCGTTACGTCCCTAATAAGTTAAATGCTCGATCCACGAAGTGTATCTTCATAGGATATCCCAAGGATGATATGGGATATTATTTCTATGATCCATCCGAGCAAAATGTATTTGTTGCTCGAAAGGCTGAATTCCTTGAAACTAAGTTCCTAATGGAAGGAAATAGTGAAAGGAAGATAGATCTTGAAGAGGTTCAAGATCAAGTAGATGATACACAATTGGTTGACACTAGCACTCAACATGAAAATGTTGAGAGTGATCAAATGGATGATCAAAATACACAAGACGTTCGCAGAACTGGTAGGATTAGTAATCCTCCTGAGAGATATGGGTTTCTCATGGATGGTTGCTATGTAGTTGATTTGGATGAACCAATAAACTACCAAGATGCTTTATCAAGGATTGATAAGGATAAATGGCAGGAAGCCATGAACGCTGAGATGCAATCCATGTATGACAACCAAGTTTGGGAACTTGTTGAACAACCTACTGGCTCAAGGCTAGTTGATTGTAAATGGCTTTTCAAGATGAAAACCGACATACATGGAAACTTGGATACATATAAAGCTAGACTTGTAGCAAAAGGTTTCACTCAAACTCAAGGGGTTGACTATGATGAAACTTTTTCGCCTGTGGCAATGCTAAAGTCTATTAGGATATTACTTGCCATTGCTGCTCATTATGATTATGAAATATGGCAAATGGATGTCAAGACCGCTTTCCTAAACGGACAACTTGATGAAGATGTCTACATGGTTCAGCCTGAAGGTTTTGTTGATCCGAAATATCCTAAGAAGGTATGCAAGTTAAAGAAGTTAATCTACGGATTGAAACAAGCATCTAGAATGTGGAATCATCGTTTTAATGAGGAGGCCAAGAAATTTGGCTTCATTAAAAATGGTGATGAAGCTTGTGTATACAAGAAAGCTAGTGGGAGCACTATCATGTTCCTTGTATTATATGTGGATGATATATTACTATTTGGAAATGATGTTCCGGCAATGCAAGGAGTTAAAACTTGGTTAAGTAAATGCTTCTCCATTAAGGATCTTGGAGAAGCACAATACGTTTTGGGGATTGGGATCTACAGGGATAGATCCAAGAAGCTGATAGGTTTGAATCAAAGTGCATACATTGAAAAGATCTTGAAAAGGTTCAAGATGGAGAACTCTAAGAAAGGTTTGGTACCTATTCAAAAGGGAACACTTCTCAGTTCATCTCAGTGCCCCACCACGAAAGATGAACAGGAGAGAATGAAGAAAGTCCCATATGCGTCTGCTATTGTGTCAATCATGTATGCAATGATATGCACTAGACCGGATGTGTCATGCGCTCTTAGCCTGACAAGTAGATACCAGAATAACCCAGGAAATAGTCATTGGATTGCTGTCAAAAGTATATTGAAATACCTTAGGAGGACTAAGGATATGTTTCTTATATACGGGTCTGGTGAGGAGGAACTCGCTGTAAAAGGTTACGTAGATGCAAGTTTCCAAACTGATCGAGATGATTCTCGATCACAATCCGGTTATGTCTTCACGTTAAATGGAGGTGCGGTCTCTTGGATGAGTTCAAAACAGGATGTTGTTGCTTTATCCACTACAGAGTCGGAGTACATCGCCGCATCATTGGCAGCTCAGGAAGCTGCATGGATGAAGAAATTCATCGACGACTTAGGAGTAGTCCCTTCCATTCAGGACCCTCTTGAGATCTTTTGTGATAACGAGGGTGCGATTGCTCAAATCAAAGAACCTCGTGCTCACCAAAAGACCCGTCACATTGAGCGGAGATTCAACTACATAAGGGATGAAGTTGAAAAGGGAAAGATATGTATTCGCAAAGTTCACACAGATCTTAACATAGCGGATCCACTCACGAAGCTCTTACATGGATCAAAACATGCAGGACATGTTTGTGCTTTAGGGCTTCGATATTCTAGTGATTGGTCATGATCTGTTTTAAGTATTGTAACGGAATGAAATTGTTCAAACTCATTAATATAATTATGGTTTAATTTATTTTGAGTTAAGTTCCTATTTTGCATATTTTATCCATGAATAAGCAATTATTCTAAATTCCGTAGTTGATCACATTTGTGGGAACAAGTGTGAGGTTTAGACTATTATGAACTTGGATTGGTATACATTCACGGACTGAATGTGGGGCAAGGTTGCAACCAAGGTTCATAGATATTTGTGGGACACAAATATTGGAAGACCCGCCCTCAAGATTTACTAAATGGAGCCTTTGTGGTTGATCACATGTAGTCTTGAGTAAAGGCGAATATCATTGTATCCTCTGACCTGAGATACATATTGGGTTCGGATATTTACCAAGTATTGTGCCTTGATTCATTCCTTCGCTATTCTGAAATATGGTAGTTCATAAGGAAGAGCTCAGGTATAATACAAGGTATATATATTTAAGACGTATGTAGTCAAGATGGAATTTGTCCCTATTATTCGTTGAGAGTCAGATGTCTAAGGCCTGATAAAGTTAATCTAGAAGAGAGTGATCACTCTGTATCTCTTGGATTTAACATGACATCTAGGACGAAAGGATATAATGAAAGATTCACCTATTCATATTCGAGATGGAACTCGAATGGGATGATGTTATTGAATGGCACTAAGTCATAACATATTGGGGGTGATGGACGATCGTTAGGTGGTATCCATCACTTGCATTAATTTCTTATGTTTCTCGTGTAAGTGGGAGATTGAAGGTATTTCGTATGCCCGAGAGACATATTAAATTAATGTGGCTAATGTGTTATGATCCAAGTCGGGTCATACCCAATAACAAACTTACCGACACCTTATACGTATTTAATCTTAACGATTGGATCATTGATTAAATACGCGACACTTGAAACTTAAGAAAAATGGTTTTCTGAAATATTACTTGATGTGTATATATAAATTATGGAATAATTTATATAATGTGGAATTAATTATTTATAGGTTAAATAATTAATTTATGTTGCATTTTATATAAATTGGTTTTATATAAATAAAATGTACATAAAATTAAAATATGGAAGTTTTATAAAACTTAATTTATAAAATCTAACTTTTATAAAATTAAATTTTATAAAACTAATGGGTGGCATGGGGAGTGTAAGCTCACATGCTAGAGATTCCTTCTTGGTCTAATACAAGTCCCATTTCCATATACATGCAAGACTTTGACTCATTCAAGTAACACACTTGCTAAAACACACATCAAAGCAAAAAAAAATTCTGCTCATTTTCCTTTGAGCTGGCCGAAATATTTGAGGGGTTTTAGGCTTCAATTTTCTTTTTGCAAGCTTATTTTTCAAGTGCAATTAAATCCTAACCAAAGGCTAGGTGTTGGTGCACAAGTTTGGGGTATTTCTCCTTGAGGTTTCATCCATTTGAAGCTCTATTCTTCATCATCATCTTCATCACTCTCTACCAAGCTTGGAATAGGTATAAACTCCTTTCTTGCTTGTAGTTTGTAAGTATGTTTCACAACTTGATCCTAATTGGGATTTAACTTTAATTGGTTAAAGTTTAACAAGTCTAAAATTGGTAATTACATGCTTCCGCAAAGTTTGATTCTTAAAATGTTTTAAGTATTTTGAAACTTGTTAAATCCCAACAAAAACAATGACAAACTTGTCAAGGTATGGTCCACACACTCGGTTCATAAGGTCCATGAACACAGCTGGTGCATTAGTTAAACCAAACGGCATGACCATAAACTTGTAATGACCGTAACGTGTTCTGAAAGCAGTCTTTGGAATATCATCTTCTTTCACCCGCATTTGATGATACCCGGATCGTAAGTCAATCTTTGAATAAACAGACGAGCCTTGTAGTTGATCAAATAAGTCATCGATTCTCGGTAGTGGATAGCGGTTCTTGATGGTAAGTTTGTTCAACTCTTGGTAGTCGATACACAACCTGAATGTACCATCTTTCTTCTTGACAAACAAAATAGGATCTCCCCACGGTGATGTGCTTGGTCGAATGAAACCACGTTCTAAAAGTTCTTGTAATTGGCTTTGCAGTTCTTTCATCTCGCTGGGTACGAGTCTGTAAGGAGCATGAGCTATTGGTGCAGCTCCTGGTACAAGATCTATTTAAAATTCAACGGATCGATGTGGGGGTAATCCAGGTAATTCTTTCTGAAATACATCGGGAAATTCTTTTGCAATGGGAACATCATTGATGCTCTTTTCTTCAGTTTGTACTTTCTCGACGTGTGCTAGAACAGCATAGCAACCTTTTCTTATTAGTTTTTGTGCCTTCAAATTACTAATAAGATGTAGTTTCGTGTTGCCCTTTTCTCCGTACACCATTAAGGGTTTTCCTTTTTCTCGTATAATGCGAATTGCATTTTTGTAACAAACGATCTCTGCTTTCACTTCTTTCAACCAGTCTATACCGATTATCACATCAAAACTCCCTAACTCTACTGGTATCAAATCAATCTTAAATGTTTCGCTAACCAGTTTAATTTCTCGATTCCGACATATATTATATGCTGAAATTAATTTACCATTTGCTAATTCAAGTAAAAATTTACTATCCAAAGGCGTCAATGGACAACTTAATTTAGCACAAAAATCTCTACTCATATAGCTTCTATCCGCACCCGAATCAAATAAAACGTAAGCAGATTTATTATCAATAAGAAACGTACCCGTAACAAGCTCCGGGTCTTCCTGTGCCTCTGCCGCATTAATATTGAAAACTCTTCCGCGGCCTTGTCCATTCGTGTTCTCCTGGTTCGGGCAATTTCTAATAATGTGGCCCGGTTTTCCACATTTATAACAAACTACATTGGCATAACTTACTCCGACACTACTTTCTCCGCCATTACTCGTTCCGACACCATTTGTTCCTTTCGTTCTATTAATCCCTGGTCCGTAGACCTCACACTTCGCCGCGCTATGACCATTTCTTTTACACTTGTTGCAAAATTTGGTGCAGAACCCCGAGTGATACTTTTCACACCTTTGGCATAGCTGCTTCTGATTGTTGTTGTTGTTGCGGTTATTATTGTTGTTGGGATGATTGTTGTAGTTGCTGTTGTTGTTGTTGTTGTTGTTGGGTCGTTTGTTGTAGTTGCGATTGATGTTGCGATTATTGTTCTAATTGCTGTTGTTGTTGTATTGGTGATTCTTATCACCGTTTTCCTCCCACTTTCTTTTGACTTGCTTCACATTGGCCTCTTCAGCAGTCTGTTCTTTAATTCTTTCTTCAATCTGGTTCACTAGTTTGTGAGCCATTCTACATGCCTGTTGTATGGAGGCGGGCTCGTGTGAACTTATATCTTCTTGGATTCTTTCCGGTAATCCTTTCACAAATGCGTCGATCTTCTCTTCCTCATCTTCGAATGCTCTCGGACACAATAGGCACAATTCTGTGAATCGTCTTTCGTACGTGGTAATATCAAATCCTTGGGTTCGTAACCCTCTAAGTTCTATCTTGAGCTTATTGACCTCGGTTCTGGGACGGTACTTCTCGTTCATCAAGTGCTTGAATGCTGACCACGGTAGTGCGTACGCATCGTCTTGTCCCACTTGCTCTAGATAGGTATTCCACCATGTTAACGCAGAACCTGTGAAGGTATGTGTAGCGTACTTCACTTTGTCCTCTTCAGTACACTTACTTATGGCAAACATCGATTCGACCTTCTCGGTCCACCGTTTCAATCCGATCGGTCCTTCGGTTCCATCAAATTCCAAAGGTTTGCAGGCAGTGAATTCTTTGTAGGTGCATCCTACACGATTTCCTGTACTGCTAGATCCAAGGTTATTGTTGGTATGTAGCGCAGCCTGTACTGCGGCTATGTTTGAAGCTAGAAAAGTACGGAATTCCTCTTCATTCATATTCACGGTGTGCCGAGTAGTCGGTGCCATTTCCTTCAAAATAATCAAATGGAACAAGTTAATCATACAGAATATTAAGAGTAGTTAATAGTATTTCATAGCATAATATGAACTCATTTATAAAAGCTTTTTCTTCATATTAGCGTTTTATAAGTTTAAATTTGGGTAGTATCTACCCGTTAAGTTCATACTTAGTAGCTAATATACAATTCAACTACTACAATTCTATATGAAAAACTGATTATAATAATATTTCGCGTTCAAACTTTTACACAATATTTTACAAACTTACAATACCGCTTATTTTACATAGAGCATGAAATATAGCACACAATAAATTTGATACAAGATGGTTGTGAAGATAATTCTAGCTAGTACACAAGTCGTTCAGCAAAGGCAATAAAGACACGTAATTCATACGTTTAGAAACAAGTCATGCATTCTGGTTTTACTAGGATTACTTCCCATCCTTGGTCTTGTGGAACATAACCGTTATGGCCATTAATAGACAGCGTGTTGTAACTTCGTCAAAGAGATGAGGGTTACGTAATGTCCAACAGTCCCGTAATAATCTAAAAACCTCATTTCTTACCCCAATTACAGACTCCGTCACTTGTGGGAACGTTTTGTTTAATAGTTGTAGCCCGATGTTCTTGTTCTCACTTTGGTGAGAAGCGAACATTACTAATCCGTAAGCATAACATGCTTCTTTATGTTGCATGTTAGCCGCTTTTTCTAAATCACGAAGTCCAATATTCGGATATATTGAGTCAAAATAATTTCTTAACCCATTGCGTAAAATAGCATTTGGGTTCCCCGCAATATATGCGTCAAAGTAAACACATCGTAACTTATGGATTTCCCAATGTGATATCCCCCATCTTTCGAACGAAAGCCTTTTATAAACCAAGGCATTCTTGGAACGTTCTTCGAATGTCTTACAAACTGATCTCGCCTTAAATAGTTGTGCCGAAGAATTCTGACCGACTCTAGACAAGATTTCATCAATCATGTCTCCGGGTAGGTCTCTTAAAATATTGGGTTGTCTATCCATTTTGTGTTTTTATACTGTAAAATAGACAAGAGTTAGATTCATAAAACAAATACTTATTAATACAAGCAATTTTTACATATATCATAAAGCATAAGCACACTATATTACATATATTACACCACACGAATACAACTATCTTATTCCGACTCGCTTGTTTCTTCTTCTTTGGTTTTGGTTCGTTTTGCCAAGTTTCTAGGGATATATGATGTTCCCCTAATACGAGCCGTCGTGATCCACATTGGTTTAAAAAAACCTGGTGGTTTAGAGGTTCCCGGGTCATTGTTACAACTTAAGGACTTCGGGGGTTGACGATACATATAAAGTTCATCGGGGTTGGAATTAGATTTCTCTATTTTTATGCCCTTTCCCTTATTATTTTCTTTTGCCTTTTTAAATTCAGTTGGGGTAATTTCTATAACATCATCGGAATTCTCGTCGGAATCCGATTCATCGGAGAATTGGTAATCCTCCCAATATTTTGCTTCCTTGGCGGAAACACCATTGACCATAATTAACCTTGGTCGGTTGGTTGAGGATTTTCTTTTACTTAACCGTTTTATTATTTCCCCCACCGGTTCTATTTCTTCATCCGGTTCCGATTCTTCTTCCGGTTCCGATTCTTCTTCCGGTTCCGACTCTTCTTCCGATTCCTCTTCGGGAACTTGTGAATCAGTCCACGAATCATTCCAATTTACATTTGACTCTTCATTATTATTAGGTGAGTCAATGGGACTTGTTCTAGAGGTAGACATCTATCACATAATATCAAACGCGTTAAGAGATTAATATATCACATAATATTCACATGTTAAAAATATATAGTTTCCAACAAAATTTGTTAAGCAATCATTTTTCAAGTAAACACGGTCGAAGTCCAGACTCACTAATGCATCCTAACAAACTCGATAAGACACACTAATGCAAAATTCTGGTTCTCTAAGACCAACGCTCGGATACCAACTGAAATGTCCCGTTCTTATTGATTAAAAACGTTCAATATTAATTGATTTCGTTGCGAGGTTTTGACCTCTATATGAGACATTTTTCAAAGACTGCATTTATTTTTAAAACAAACCATAACCTTTATTTCATAGATAAAGGTTTTAAAAAGCTTTACGTAGATTATCAAATAATGATAATCTAAAATATCCTGTTTACACACGACCATTACATAATGGTTTACAATACAAATAAGTTACAACAAAATAAGTTTCTTGAATGCAGTTTTTACACAATATCATACAAGCATGGACTCCAAATCTCGTCCTTATTTAAGTATGCGACAGCGGAAGCTCTTAATAATCACCTGAGAATAAACATGCTTAAAACGTCAACAAAAATGTTGGTGAGTTATAGGTTTAACCTATATATATCAAATCATAATAATAGACCACAAGATTTCATATTTCAATACACATCCCATACATAGAGATAAAAATCATTCATATGGTGAACACCTGGTAACCGACATTAACAAGATGCATATATAAGAATATCCCCATCATTCCGGGACACCCTTCGGATATGATATAAATTTCGAAGTACTAAAGCATCCGGTAGTTTGGATGGGGCTTGTTGGGCCCAATAGATCTATCTTTAGGATTCACGTCAATTAGGGTGTCTGTTCCCTAATTCTTAGATTACCAGACTTAATAAAAAGGGGCATATTCGATTTCGATAATTCAACCATAGAATGTAGTTTCACGTACTTGTGTCTATTTTGTAAATCATTTATAAAACCTGCATGTATTCTCATCCCAAAAATATTAGATTTTAAAAGTGGGACTAAAACTCACTTTCACAGATTTTTACTTCGTCGGGAAGTAAGACTTGGCCACTGGTTGATTCATGAACCTATAACAATATATACATATATATCAAAGTATGTTCAAAATATATTTACAACACTTTTAGTATATTTTGATGTTTTAAGTTTATTAAGTCAGCTGTCCTCGTTAGTAACCTACAACTAGTTGTCCACAGTTAGATGTACAGAAATAAATCGATAAATATTATCTTGAATCAATCCACGACCCAGTGTATACGTATCTCAGTATTGATCACAACTCAAACTATATATATTTTGGAATCAACCTCAACCCTGTATAGCTAACTTCAACATTCACATATAGAGTGTCTATGGTTGTTCTGAAATATATATAGATGTGTCGACATGATAGGTCGAAACATTGTATACGTGTCTATGGTATCTCAAGATTACATAATATACAATACAAGTTGATTAAGTTATGGTTGGAATAGATTTGTTACCAATTTTCACGTAGCTAAAATGAGAAAAATTATCCAATCTTGTTTTACCCATAACTTCTTCATTTTAAATCCGTTTTGAGTGAATCAAATTGCTATGGTTTCATATTGAACTCTATTTTATGAATCTAAACAGAAAAAGTATACATTTATAGTCGGAAAAATAAGTTACAAGTCATTTTTGTAAAGGTAGTCATTTCAGTTGAAAGAACGACGTTTAGATGACCATTTTAGAAAACATACTTCCACTTTGAGTTTAACCATAATTTTTGGATATAGTTTCATGTTCATAATAAAAATCATTTTCTCAGAATAACAACTTTTAAATCAAAGTTTATCATAGTTTTTAATTAACTAACCCAAAACAGCCCGCGGTGTTACTACGACGGCGTAAATCCAGTTTTACGGTGTTTTTCGTGTTTCCAGGTTTTAAATCATTAAGTTAGCATATCATATAGATATAGAACATGTGTTTAGTTGATTTTAAAAGTCAAGTTAGAAGGATTAACTTTTGTTTGCGAACAAGTTTAGAATTAACTAAACTATGTTCTAGTGATTACAAGTTTAAACCTTTGAATAAGATAGCTTTATATGTATGAATCGAATGATGTTATGAACATCATTACTACCTTAAGTTCCTTGGATAAACCTACTGGAAAAGAGAAAAATGGATTTAGCTTCAACGGATCCTTGGATGGCTAGAAGTTCTTGAAGCAGAATCATGACACGAAAACAAGTTCAAGTAAGATCATCACTTGAAATAAGATTGTTATAGTTATAGAAATTGAACCAAAGTTTGAATATGATTATTACCTTGTATTAGAATGATAACCTACTGTAATAAACAAAGATTTCTTAAGGTTGGATGATCACCTTACAAGATTGGAAGTGAGCTAGCAAACTTGAAAGTATTCTTGATTTTATGTAACTAGAACTTGTAGAATATATGAAGAACACTTAGAACTTGAAGATAGAACTTGAGAGAGATCAATTAGATGAAGAAAATTGAAAAATGAAAGTGTTTGTAGGTGTTTTTGGTCGTTGGTGTATGGATTAGATATAATGGATATGTAATTTTGTTTTCATGTAAATAAGTCATGAATGATTACTCATATTTTTGTAATTTTATGAGATATTTCATACTAGTTGCCAAATGATGGTTCCCACATGTGTTAGGTGACTCACATGGGCTGCTAAGAGCTGATCATTGAAGTGTATATACCAATAGTACATACATCTAAAAGCTATGTATTGTACGAGTATGAATACGGGTGCATACGAGTAGAATTGTTGATGAAACTGAACGAGGATGTAATTGTAAGCATTTTTTGTTAAGTAGGAGTATTTTGATAAGTGTATTGAAGTCTTTCAAAAGTGTATAAATACATATTAAAACACTACATGTATATACATTTTAACTGAGTCGTTAAGTCATCGTTAGTCGTTACATGTAAGTGTTGTTTTGAAACCTTTAGGTTAACGATCTTGTTAAATGTTGTTAACCCAATGTTTATAATATCAAATGAGATTTTAAATTATTATATTATCATGATATTATCATGTATGAATATCTCTTAATATGATATATATACATTAAATGTCTTTACAACGATAATCGTTACATATATGTCTCGTTTAAAAATCATTAAGTTAGTAGTCTTGTTTTTACATATGTAGTTCATTGTTAATATACTCAATGATATGTTTACTTATCATAGTATCATGTTAACTATATATATATCCATATATATGTCATCATATAGTTTTTACAAGTTTTAACGTTCGTGAATCACCGGTCAACTTGGGTGGTCAATTGTCTATATGAAATATATTTCAATTAATCAAGTCTTAACAAGTTTGATTGCTTAACATGTTGGAAACATTTAATCATGTAAATATCAATCTCAATTAATATATATAAACATGGAAAAGTTCGGGTCACTACATGATGACCCGGAAATTTCGGACCAAATTTAAACTTAATCTTTGTATGATTAACATTTCCGACACGATAAGCAAAGTCTGTAATATTGAGTCACGACAGTTTTGGAACTATATTCATATAATCAATTATTCTTTGACTGTTCTCTATGATTCACGAATAATATATATAACTTAATGTGCACATATATATATATATATATATATATATATATATATATATATATATATATATATATATATATATATGATTTCAAGTTATTTAGTAAATGATAGTAACATTCGTTTGTTAATTCGATTGATATTTAGATAAGTGAACTAGAACGTTTAAAATAAACAAGTAAAACACTAATTTGCTACAGTATTTTCGAATTGCTACAGTACCCAAAATGCTACAGTGTTTTCGAAAATCACTATTTGCTACAGTAAAAATTGACTTGCTACAGTGAATTGCTACAGGAAAACACTATTTCAAAATAAATAAAAATGTATATATGTATATGTATATACTACGAGACGATGATTTATAGAAGTAAATGACCAAAACACTCGAAAGTTTAAGATACACTTTGAGTGATATAATTTAGGGATAATTTAAGGCTATATTTTGACAAATGTACGAGTCACGAAAGGTAAAGTGCCAGTTTTCTCAGTGTACGAAAGGACGTTCGAAAAATCGGAACCGGGACATAAGTCGAGTAATGACGTACAACTTATCGGAACAAAAATTTCAAGTCAACTATGCACGTGAATTTAATATAATATATAATTAATTATATAAATTATATATTATATATTAATATAAAAATATGTCGACAAACGTTGAGACAAAAGTTTTGTGAGCTGGAAAAGGACCCCATACGATCGCATGGGAATCCTTCTACCCAGCCATGCAATCGCATGGCAGTAGGAACCAGGCCAGGTCTATAAAGCTCGCAGTTTTGTTCGAATTTATTTATTTTTTCTTCTCAAATCTCTCTGTCTCTCAATATATATATATATATATATATATATATATATATATATATATATATATATATATATATATATATATATATATGTATATTATTAAGATTAACATTATTATTATTAATCTTATTATTTTTATTAGTAATATTATTAGTATTATACATAAAATACTACGACGAGGTTATGTCCAAACGATTTCAAAACGAGTTTACGAGCAAGCTAGAGTGAAGGAAATTATGGGTTATTGCCAAGGAGGTTATGGGTAATGTTCGGGGGTATATTTGTAAATCAAACCTAGTGTTTATCATCTCCGTTACGTCTACGTTACTTTCTACAATATTGAATCTCAATATTGATACGTTGAGATCTACGGTTATTCGATACTCTGAGTTTCGATCACATTACGATGAACGGCTTTATATGCTGATAAGGTGAGTTTATAGATCCCTTTTTAATTGCTTTTGCAATATATATTTTTGGGCTGAGAATACATGCAATATATTTAAACGCAATGGATATAAGTACATACTAAATTCTACACTGAGTTTGAATCGAAAATCCCTTAGCTTTGGTAACTAGTAGCTGCCGGTTATAAGAACTGGTGGGCGCGAATAGTTGTATATGGATCCATAGGGCTTGACATCCCCGTCTGTTCCAGGTATAGATACCCTAGCCTGAACTATAAAACAGACGTATGCTATTTGAGTTTAGTACATGTTGGTTTGTGTGTATTGTACATGTTGGTTGCATGTATGTTAAAACAGGGGTACTTATTTTATAGACGTTAAAGTTTAGTTACCAGGGTGCTCAATCTTGTAGAATATTTTGATAAACGTTTCTGGATGAAACAACTGAAATCTTGTGATCCACCTTTATATACAGATTATACGAAACATTAAAACTATGAACTCACCAACCTTTGTGTTAACACTTGTTAGCATGTTTATTCTCAGGTTTCCTAGAAGTCTTCAGCTGTTTGCTTAGATGTTAGACAAGCTATGTGCATGGAGTCTTACATGACATATTTTTCAAGGAAACGTTGCATTCACCAAATCATCACCATGTATCTTATTTTGACTGAATTGTCAACGGAAGTACTGTTGTAAACTATTATTTATGGTAATTGTCTATATGTAGAAATCATCAGATGTCGAAAACCTTTGATTTAAATATTCATTTATGGTGTGCCTATTCAAAAGAATGCAATGTTTACAAAACGTATCATATAGAGGTCAAATACCTCGCAATGAAATCAATGAATGACGTGTTCATCCATATGGATTTGGAGCGATCGTCACAACAGGTTACAAGTCGTTTTTGTAAAGGTAGTCATTTCAGTCGCAAGAACGACGTCTAGATGACCATTTCGGAAAACATACTTCCACTTTGAGTTTAACAATGATTTTTAGATATAGTTTCATGTTCATAAGAAAAATCATTTTCCCAGAAGAACAACTTTTGAATCAAAGTTTATCATAGTTTTTAATTAACTAACCCAAAACAGCCCGCGGTGTTACTACGACGGCGTATATCCGATTTTACGGTGTTTTTCGTGTTTTCAGGTTTTAAATCATTAAGTTAGCATATCATATAGATATAGAACATGTGTTTAGTTGATTTTAAAAGTTAAGTTAGAAGGATTAACTTTTGTTTGCGAACAAGTTTAGAATTAACTAAACTATGTTCTAGTGATTACAAGTTTAAACCTTCGAATAAGGTAGCTTTATATATATGAATCGAATGATGTTATGAACATCATTACTACCTCAGGTTTTGTGGATAAACCTACTAAAAATGAGAAAAATAGATCTAGCTTCAAAGGATCCTTGGATGGCTTGAAAGTTCTTGAAGCAAAATCATGACACGAAAACAAGTTCAAGTAAGATTTCCACTCGAAATAAGATTGTTAAAGTTATAGAAATTGAATCAAAGTTTGAATATGAGTATTACCTTATATTAGAAAGATATCTTACTGTAAATAAGAAAGATTTCTTGAGGTTGGATGATCACTCAAAGTGGATTTGCAAGATTGGAAGTAAGCTAGCAAACTTGGAAGTGTTGTTGGTGTGTTCTTGAGTAGTTGTTTTATAACTTGGTTTATGTATGGATTTATGAACTAGATTGAGCTAGATTTTGTTGAAGATGACGAAGAACACTTAGAAAAAAGTAATAATACTTGAGAGAGAGTAATTTGATTCAAGAAAAATTGAAAATGAATGTGTTTGTGGACTTGCTCATTCACGTGAAAATGGATGTGTCATATAGGCTCCATTAGTTTGTTATTTTGTGAGATATTTCATACTAGATGTTAAATGATGGTTCCCACATGGTTAGGTGACTCACATGGTCTACTAAGAGCTTATCACTGGAGTGTATATAACAATAGTAAATACATTTAAAAGCTGTGTATTGTACGAGTGCATACGAGTAGAATTGTTGATGAAAATGAATGAGGATGTAATTGTAAGCATTTTTGTTAAGTAGAAGTACTTTGATAAGTGTCTTAAAGTCTTTAAAAATTGTATGAATACATATTAAAACACTACATGCAAATACATTTTAACTGAGTCGTTAAGTCATCGTTAGTCGTTACATGTATATGTTGTTTTGAAGCCTTTAGGTTAACGGTCTTGTTAAATGTTGTTAACCCATTGTTTATTATATCTAAAGAGATTTTAAATTGTTACATTATCATGATATTATGATATATAATATATTTTAGTATGATATATATACAGTTAAATGTCGTTACAACGATAATCGTTACATATATGTCTCGTTTCGAAATCATTAAGTTAGTAGTCTTATTTTTACATATGTAGTTCATTGTTAATACACTTAATGATATATTTACTTATCATTTAACATAATTAACCAAGTGTATCAATATCTTAATATGATTCATATGTACTTAGTAAGAAGTTGTTATAACGATAATCGTTATATATACCGTTTTCGAGTTTCTTAATTCAATAGTCTCATTTTTTATGTATATAACACATTGTTAAAATACCTAATGAGATACTTACCTATCATAATATCATGTTAACTATATATATAACCATATATATGTCATCATATAGTTTTTACAAGTTTTAACGTTCGTGAATCACCGGTCAACTTAGGTGGTCAATTGTCTATATGAAACCTATTTCAATTAATCAAGTCTTAACAAATTTGATTGCTTAACATGTTGGATACACTTAATCATGTAAATAACAATTTAATTTAATATATATAAATACAGAAAACTTCGGGTCACTACACCCCGAAGGTATCAAAATATATGTTTGATCTCATTCCAATGTATTTTGGTAGGGGCTGAGTTGAACCTTGTCAACAAATTAGCTGCAAAAGAAATGTCAGGTCTTGTATAATTTGTAAGATACATAAGAGCCCCAATTACACTAAAATATGGAACTTATGAACCAAGAAGATCTTCATGATCTTCTAGATGATGGATCAGTATCAATATTGAGATCTGACAACCATAGGAGTACTTAATGGTTTTTGTCTTGTCCATATTAATATGTTTTAAAATCTTTTCTGTATAAGTTGTTTGATGTATAAGTAATTCATTAGTCATATGCTCAATATGTAAATCAACGTAATACTTGATTTTTCCATTTCAAAATATTTTCTTAGAAGTTGAATGGCTTCATAGATTTCTTAATTTAAGATAATTAATATAAACAACTATGATCACATATCCGAACATTGTTTTTATAAAACACACGTGCAAATAAGTTTATATGTATACCATTTTCTTATCAAGTAATCACTTAATCAGTTATACTATTGTATCAACCCATATAAAAAACTTTGTGATTCAATGAAATACATTTCTTTGAGTTTTGCATTAGATGCTTATGATACCATAAACCCTTTAGGTATATTCTTATATATCACTATCAAGTGATCCATACAGATAAGTAGTTACAACATCCATGAGATGCATTTAAGTAACTACTAGGTTGATTAAGTATCTAATAAGTAATTGTATCCATTATAGGAGGATAAGTTTTCCTCATAATTCATTTCTGGTCTTTGTGAGAAATCTTGAGTTACAAGTCTAGTTTTGCCTTGTAACTTCATTTGCACATTTCTTTTTCGGATAAAAATTCATTTGTATCCTATACGTTTCACATCTTTAAAAGTGATAACGATCGATCCGAAAACTTTTCTTTTATTGAGCGATTCTAATTCAGGTCGTATTGCTCCTTTCCATTGAGCTCAATCATGTCTATTTTGATATTCAATGACAGATTTTGGTTCCAGCTCATCATCTTTATTCATGATGTCATTGTAACATTATATGAAAATATCTCATGAAGATTTTTCATTTCATTTCGGTTCTATAATATTGCATAATTTATCGCAATTTATGTATTTACATTTATCAATATCCTCTGCAGAAGGAATATTGATTTGTGGTTCTTCTTGAACACTTTCTTTTACCTCATTATCAGCTGATTCTATTTTCGAGGATTTTTATCTTCGGAACCAATTGATCTTCCAAGTTTCATGCGTGGCAAAGATTCAAGAGTGACATTATTGCCAGCTTTTGGAATTTTAATTCTTGTTAGAGCATTTACTGCTGATATATATGATTTATTCACTCTTTTTGCATCTGAAAATGCATCGGGCAATTTATTCGCAAGTTCTTGTATGTGCATTATTTATTTTTATTTTTATTTTTTTGAATTTTTGTTTCGCATTCTTTTGTGCGAGTATCAAGATACCTTAATTGATGTTTACATCATGAAACATCATTTTTTTTTCATTTCTCCCCCTAATTTAGGGAACAATTTTTTCATTAAAATGACAATCAACAAAAACGTGCTGTAAAAACATCACCCGTCATGGATTCAATATATCTTATGATTGAAGATGTTTCATATCCAACATATATTTCAATCCTTCTTTGAGGAACCATTTGTTGTGGTGGTGCAATTAAAAATACACTGCACAACCAAATGTTCTAAGATGGAAAATATTTGGCTAGTTGGTAATGGAGAATATTTATGACTTGCACTTGGTTTAATGCGAATTAATGTCGCATTATGTAAATTTATATGTCCCCATATAAATATTGAGAGTTTTGTACTCATTACCAATTGTCTAGTTATTAGCTGCAAGCTTTTATCTATTAATTCAGCTAAACCAATTTTGTGTATGTATATGAGCAACTGGATGTTTAACAACAATCCCTGTAGATATATAATAATCATTAAATGCTTGAGATGTTAACTCACCAGCATTATCAAGTCTCATCCTTTTAATGGTGTAATCAGAATAATGTGTTCTCAATTTAATAATTTGTGCAAGAAACTTTGCAAATGCCATATTACAGCTTGATAACACACAAACATGAGACCATCCGCTAGATGCGTCTATTAGAACCATGAAATATCAAAATGGTCCACATGATGGATGAATTGGTCCATATATATAATCTTGAATTCTTTCAAGAAACATTGGTGATTCTTTCTCAATATTCTTTTCATTAATCACCATATGTGCTTTTCATTAATCATCATATGTGCTTTTTCATTAATCACCATATGTGTTTTTCATCATATATCCTTTTCATCATATGTGCTTTTCATCATATGCGCTGCGCTTTTCATCATATGCGCTTTTCATCATATGCGCTTTTAATCATATGCGATGCGCTTTTCATCATATGCGCCTTTTATCATATGCGCTTTTAATCATATGCGCTGAAATTTTCATCATATGCGCCTTTTATAATATGCTCTTTTAATCATATGCGCTATGGTCTAAAACCATTTATTTATGAGTGATACATAATAAACTAGGCATCTTAGAAAATTTAGTTCATATAAGTAGAAGGTTGCTCATGGTTTACTTAATCAAGATTTTCAAAAGATTCACTCTCATCATTTCAAATCTTGTATAGTGGAAGAATAAAAGGTCAAAATAGTTTTTTTAAATCGTTTGCACGCCTACGACCTTTTTTTTTTATTTAACCATAATGAGTTCAAATTGTATATTACTGACTTCTCTTTCTCTCCTATATGATTTCACCAATTCTTTTCCTTCACCATTGTATAATACTGATTACATAATTCTTTATGTCTCTCCATTATATTTATATTTATATAGTATTGGTTATTGGCTATAAATCAAAGATATATGCAGAGATATTTTTTATAAATTCTTATGCTACTCTTTCAATCCATACCTCACCTAATATACAAAATTAAAGTTGTAACATAAGGACATCTAACGTTTGATACGCAAACGTGAACGAGAAGCTTTGTGTTTAGTTTCAACTAGTGGTAAGCCCCTCTCGTTGCGTCGGGTTGATAAATTATTGATATTTTGCGTTTAGATAAACGTTTTGTAGAAGTTTGTAAATAAAGTGGAAAGGTCCTGATCACCCGTAATGCATCACACTTCAATGACCATTGGTTTGAAAAATGAATAGTAGCATGCTTATTAGTATAGCCTATTGATGTTGGATTTAAAAATAAATGGTGGTGGGTATATCATTACCTAATTGTTACATTAAGAATAACCTTTAAATCAATTATAATATACTACAAAAAAAATTATAATATTAACAAATTATAATATAAATCATAATTATAATTATAATATTTACTAATAGTAATTAAAGTTACGGAGTATAAAGCTACGGAGTATTAAGTTTGAAAATAAGGTTTTCTTTCTTTTCTCTTCCTTTTTTTTATCTCATCAAAGTGGACAAAAAGTGTGAATATTTGACTGCAACAGTTATCTTATAATTTAATATTTATGATAAAATGATAAATGGAGTAGCACGGGTGCGTTTAATAAAATCTAAATGATTTAGTGCTGAATGGCTCATATCTGAATTGTTCAAATTCTCTGAATCTGAATGAGAAAATGGTGTTTAATAAGTGTTCTGAATTATAAAAATTACAGTACTAATTTAACTTTATAGTATTGCGGAGTATAATATTATGTGGAGTAACTATATAACTATAGTGCTCCAGAAATAATAATATGCTCCAATCTTTTGACACTCATTTTAATCGTACAACTTCCACACACTTACCCACCTACCCCATTCAACTCCCCCATGAATATCTTTTTCTTTCCACCGTTTAATTCTCTCAGCTATCTTTTTTTCATTTCATTCAATTATTGATTTATTATTGGTCAATTCATCTCAGAGAAGAGGAGCTCTGAAAAATTGTGACTGTTATCGACAAAGAAAAGGGGGTAAAACCTCATGTTGTTGTATATGATTTTACTTCATCAATATCTTTGTATCACCTCATGTTGTATATCATTTTATCTCTAGAAACATCTAAAATAAAATTTCATTTTTTTTTCACCCTTTCTTCCAAATCCATCACTACCAAGTAATCCGATGGTCAAATACACCTACCCTTTTTTTTTTTTTTTTTTTTTTGTTTCTTTAAAAAGTTGTAAGTTTCAAATCTTGTAAGAATCAAACTCAATGTGATTAGCGATTATTTTATTTTTATTGTTTTTAATTTTATTTGTTTTCAAATTCGCATTTAATTCTTGGAGTTGGCTGATGGCGTTCGTCCCACTCTCAATGATGTTCAGTTGGAATTGATTTTCAGATCCGAGGCTAAGATTTGGAAATTTGAAGGTAAGCCTTGGTTTGTTTAATTTTGGTAATAAGATATGAAAATTGATAGTATGTTTAAAAATCCTACTGTTTGAATCAATATATCAATACATATATAAATATAAATATATACAAATTGGAAGTTTTACCTCTTACGATTCAGTATATGATAAAGATGATATCATTATATATTCTTCACCTTCGGTCCTTTAATTAGTGACTTGTGATTTCTCATATAACCTTGATCATAGCTCTTCGTGCTGATAACGTGTTATAATTTAGTAGTAGGAAAGAAGAGATTAAACTTTTATTCAAGAATGATGTACATATCCTTACAATTGAGTGAGTATTTATAATACTAAAACTTAACTGTACATTACTCGTTTTCATCTTCAATTATAGAGTAGGTGAAATAGTAATCAATAATTCATAATTTTACTATGCAAATAACTATTCCTCTGCATGCGTATGTAAACAGAATTATCATCCATATTTGACTTTTACTCCATATATCATTACATCTATGATGTAATTATTATTATTAATTAACCTTATATACTGAAGGTGATGAGAAATGATGTAGTTTTATTAGTTTTATTTGATTGTAGTTTTGAGTTTGCGTTCACATTACAAACGGTCTCTCAACTTTGCCTATATTTCCACATCGGTCCCTCAAGTTTACACCTTTTTAGGTGTGAAAAGTGTAAATTATATAATTTAATTAAAATATAAAAAACCTAAATCCACCCGAATTTATAACAGGCCCTATCTTTTCGCTGGGTGCGAGTTAAATTTTTCAGAGACCACCGTTCAACTCGAAAGAATCTTACCAACCCAACGGGACTAACTATACGCGAAACGGACACTTCTCAAAAAAACGCTAAACCACAACGACAACCCGTATCTTCCCGCTCGGCATGAATTAAATTTTTCCGACGGCAGCTCCAGACTCGAAATAATCTTATGAACAAAACGAAACTAACCACGTTCGAAACGGGCACTTTTTAAAAAACGCTAAACACGACAGCCCGTATCTTCCTCTTCGCTGCGAGTTAAATTTTTCCGACAACACCTGTAACATCCCAGGTAACACGTTCCCCGTAGCATGATATTGTCCGCTTTGCCCGTAGGCGCACGAATTTTTCTTGGCGACCAAACACGACGAGCACTTTCCCAGGAGGTCACCCATCCTGGTAGTGCTCTCGCCTGAGCACGCTTAACTGCAGAGTTCTCATGGGATCTGCTGCGCTTGTGGTCCCAAAATGCGTCATGCTAGGAAAGGTTTCCACACCCTTATAAGGAATGCTTCGTTTCCCTCTCCAATCGATGTGGGACGGATGTTACAATCCTCCCCCCTAATGGGACACAGCGTCCTCGCTGTGCGCGTTGGTCCGGGGCCTGGCTCTGATACCATCTGTAACATCCCAGATAACACGTTCCCCGTAGCATGATATTGTCCGCTTTGCCCGTAGGCGCACGGATTTTTCTTGGCGACCAAACACGACGAGCACTTTCCCAGGAGGTCACCCATCCTGGTAGTGCTCTCGCCTGAGCACGCTTAACTGCAGAGTTCTCATGGGATCTGCTGCGCTTGTGGTCCCAAAACGCGTCATGCTAGGAAAGGTCTCCACACCCTTATAAGGAATGCTTCGTTCCCCTCTCAAACCGATGTGGGACGGATGTTACAACACCGTTATACTCGAAATAATTTTATCAACAAAACGAAACTAACTACATTCGAAACGGATACTTTTTAAAAAATACTGAAGACGACGCTACAATGGCGCTTAACACATGACCCGTTTTCCCCTCTATAAATACAGAACGCTACATTAAATATGAATACGCAGGCCGAAATCCCCCGCCGCAACTCGCGGGCCGGTCCGAACTAGTTTGTAACTAAGTTGAATCAATATGAACTATTAATTTCACTATAAAAAATAGACATGTCTCATTATCACATAATTTAAGTTTTCTAGTATAAAGAAGATTGCGAGTAAAAATGATGGTTCATGTTTCAATATTAATTTGACAAATAAAAATGTACAGAGAGTCCCAAAACATTGTTTTCCGATCAAGATCTCAAGTTTACCTCTCATCTCATCTAAAAAGGTGCATGCCATCTACTTCTACTTTTGCAATAAAAAAATAAAACGCATCTTAATTTTTTTTTTATTAGGCGATTTCTAAATTTTTTTTTGTTTTTTTTTTTTTTTGTACATATTAAATTCTATTTTAATTTAAAAATCAAGTGTGTCAATATTGATTCCTGATGGTGGAGAGACGTGACATCCTTCGTGTAATCAATATATGATATAGACGTCAAAAATAGTACTAACGTTTATTTGTGAGGTTTGATGAACACTGTTGTCATGAGACACGAGATACACTTGCACCCAAATAAAAAAAAAGTTACATGTGAATCGTCCATGAAAGATATGAATTAATCAGTTGATTTTTTGTATATGTAGTATAAAAGATGAATGAATAATTTTAATAGCAAGGTCAGGAATACAATGGTCGACATGAATTAAATAGATGTTTTATGATTTAATCCACATAAATATAAGCGAAATATGTTACGAAGTCTTCTGAATGAATAATTTTAATAGCAAGGTCAGGAATACAATGGTCGACATGAATTAAATATATGTTTTATGATTTAATCCACATAAATATAAGCGAAATATGTTACGAAGTCTTCACAAAAGACATACTCGTATGTATATTGTCTCTTCTAATCCACTCACCTCCTTTCTTTTCTATTAAGAAAATGACCTCGAGAATGACCTTATCAATTACTCCCATCATATTTGAATAACTGAATACTTTTATTTTTTTACTTTTACAAAATTTGAAAATTCGGTGTTAGAAAGATAAAATATAACTTAAAAGTTATCATCAAACATTAATTAATCTAAATTCGGTGTATGATTGAAACACGTTGTTTCATACGACATTGATCGATACTTTTTTTTTTGCAATCAAAGAATTTGCATCATTTACGTCATTATGTGTAATGCATGGCCTTAAACCGTGTTTTGTAATCGTTTGTGGGGTCAAATAATTAAATTCTTGGTTTGACTTCACTTCACCCACATTTTATTCGTTTGAAGTATGTTACAAGAAATCTAGCTAAATATTCATTTATTAAGAACGCGTTCGAAAATCATTCTTCATCGTTTATCTTCAATTTTTGCTGTGTTATTCAATCTTTAAACGTAAATTATCAGGCATCAAGGCTTATACTCAAAGGATCTAGATCACGAGAAAGAATTCGAGGGGAGAAAGGAAGAAAAAAAAACCGTTCAAACGGTACCTAGTGTGTTGCGAAACATGAAGATCGGGTTTGTTGAGAACAGGATTGAAGAATGTCGTGTTAGGGTTTAGGACCCAACAATAAGAGTTATTTCTAGAAAAATCACCCTCCCACAAAGATAAACGGAGACAATAACAAAGAAAATAAGAACGCGATAATTTAACGTGATTATATGTAATAAAGGGTGGATTACTTTAATCTACGGACCAAACTAGAGAGATTTTATTGATAGAATTCGTGATACATGATATGAGTTACATTAAGATGTTTATATGGACATAACATAACAAGGAAACAACTTAGGGACCAAGAAAACACGGTTTTGGAAACTTTGGCCCGTCAGACCCAGTTTCGCGATCGCGAGGCTCTCCATGCCTATATTCTCGTAATCGAGAGATATGTCCCGAGGTCAAACTCGAGTCGCGAATCCAACTATCCATCTCGCGAGTTTTTATCTTCTTAAACCTCGCGATCGCGACCAATAGGCTCGCTGTCGCGAGATACTCCGTTCCTTCATTTTGTTCAAGCTACTTCACTCCAACAATCTCCCACTTGAAGGAGACTTTAACAAAACCCAATCTTCGTCAACCCAACACTAACCAAGATTTTCAAACCACCGTACATACCGCCAAAACGCCATTTGGGGCAGGCATACTCATCACGTACGTCGAATGAGTAGACTTTCGATTCAAGGTCTTCAACACTTCTTGTTAGACTCGAACCACCATCTCTCTATCTCTCTAAAAGGTCATCTTTTCTCATCACTTCATGAGAAGATCGATTGAGGCAATGCAAAACCTCAACTTGTCCGTCGTCACCACCTTAATAAGCATATCTGCGGGATTCTTTGAACCAAGGACTTTCTTCAATATTAAAGTACCATCTCTTATGTGTTGTTGAATAAAGTGATAAATCAACTTGATGTGTTTCGTACGACTATGAAACACATGATTCTTCCCAAGATGAACCGCACTTTGATTATCACAATACAAGACGCAATAGTCTTGTCTTTTACCCAACTCACTTAAGAAGTCCTTCAACCACACAAGCTCTTTAGTAGCTTCCGTAATAGCCATGTATTCGGCCTCCATTGTTGATAAAGCAACACTTCTTTATCGTCAAGACATCCAACTAAATGTCGTCTTCCCTATTGTGAAAACATAACCCGTAGTGATTTTCCCCATATCATCACATCCACCCAAATTAGCATCCGCATAACCTCTGAGTGTGACATTGTTTTGAGTGAAACACAATCCCATATTAGAAGTACCTTTCAAGTAACGAAGCAACTATTTGTCTTCTTCCATTTTAGGTGATTGAATTTTCGATAACCTTATGGAGCTACCCAAAGGCATAGAACGAGCCTTTGAATCCTCCATGTTGAACCCCTCTACTACTTTCTCAATATATTTAGTTTGAGACAAATATAGAGTACCTTTCACACGATCACGCACAATACTCATACCAAGTATTTGCCTAGCACCATCAAGATCTTTCATCTCGAACACATGGGAAAGTAATCTCTATAATTTGTTGATTTCGAACATGTTAGAACCTGCAAGCAACATATCATCAAAATACAATAACAAGATGATATAAAAGACTTGAATTTCTTCAAGTAGAAACAATGATCGGATTCACATATTAAGAAATCAATCTTCTTCATAAACTCATTAAACTTCAAGTACCATTACCGAGGTGATTGCTTCAATCGTACAAACTTTTTGAAACGATCACCAAACCGATATAACGATTAACTTGTAAAAGTTGACACATTTTTTTTTTTAAAAACATTGATGTTAACCTTCGCAACCACAATTAGATTACAACCATTGTTCAAATACTATTACAAGTTTAGACAATACATCAAGTTAAGTGTTTACATCACCGGGTTCACATGACCCTTAAGTTTTAACCAAAGCAACCCTTTAATGAGCATGACCGTTGGGACCATTTCCAAAAGTGCTTTCCAAAAACCACCACAAGCAAACTAAACCAAGCTCTTACCCTTGTCCTTCGAAGTGCCACAATCTAAAAGGTAAACAACGAAAGGAGTAGGCTACAATGCTTAGTGAGTGTAATACCTATATGCATATATACATATACCACTTACTAACGCAACATACACATAACTGATCGGGTCTTAAAAGCCGATCATTATTGATGTTAAGAGGTGAATTTTATGTGTATATTTGAGGTATAAAAAGTTATTTCATGAGGTTTTTATAATGAGTAACGATTTGGGACGAGAACGCGAAAACGATGGATAAAACAAGTAAAAAAAAGGCAAAAACTGAAGCCCAGCCGCAAGGAGGCGGCTGGGGGCGCATGTAGGCTCCTGTCTGGTGCAAAAACTTTTTCAGGTGGAAAACGGGCAAAAGGAGGCGGCTGGTTTTTGCGGCTGGGCGCATGTAGGCGCCCGGTGAGCGTAATTTGCGGCTGGAACTATTTTTGGATAAAATTTAAAGCCGAATTTGAGGGATTTAATGCTTGGGGGTTACCCTACTTCACCCCTATATAATAGAAACCCTAGGCTACGAATTTACATCCTTTTCCATCAGTTTTTAGAGCATCAAACACACAAAAACACACCATCAATCATCATTAAATCAAGATTCAAGCTAGGATTCAAGGAGTGTTCTTTAAGCAACTTCAAGAAGCAACCATGATCATCATCACCAACATGCTTGGCTAGTTTCTTTCACTTTATTCCTTCCATGAACAATTGATACATGTGTTCTTTTCATTCAAGTTTATGTGGTTTGTAATGTTATGAAACTTATGTCTTTTGAATTGTGATATTATAAACCTATTGGTTATTGATCAATGCAAGTATTATTGATTGTGATTATTGCAAGTTGAATTATAGTGATTTAACATTGTGTTCTTGATCCAACTTAGTGTTAATTAGATTAAGGATAAAGACATAGTGTCTAGGTTGCATGCTTTAATCCCAAGATAGTTAGAATTAATAAGCCTAAGAAATCTTGTCTATGAGATTTGATCAATACTTAATAAGCATAATACTTGTTTGAATGAATGCATGTTAGATTGGGATTGTGCAGGGATAAAGACTCTTAATCAATTGATTACAACCTTTTCATTTAGCTCATTGTTTATGCTCTTAAATACTCAAAATTTACATTTGCTTAGTAATTGTTAATCTAGTCTTTACTTTAGTTAATTTTAGTTAATCACAAACAAACAAATCTTGAAATTGCTTGCTAGTTAACCACAACTTCCCGTAGAACGAATCCTGCTTACCCTATCTAAAGTAGAGTAATTAAGATATTTTTGACCGGCCCTTCGACACTGATCAAATTTTGGCGCCGCTGCCGGGGATGTGTGCGCTTGATTGCAAGCTCTTATTTTATTGCTTTCGTGTTAAATTAGAAAAACCATAAAAATTATAAAACCACTAAAAATCCAAAAATAGTGTTTTGTTTATTTTATTTTTGTCAGTTTTACGCTCGGTGTTCTTGTTTTTGTTGAAGTGCAGGTTAGTGTATGCAAACTCGGAGTTCGGGAGATCAAAATCTTAAGCCTTTAGACCCGGAAATTGAGAAATCCGCAAAAGCTAATCGAAAAGCTACAAGAATTTTAAAGGGCTCGACAGTGGCTTCAGCATCAACTCAACCACAGTTAGAGTCACATCCAATTGTTCCACCAAACTCTCCTAAATCAGATTCCGATACAGAAGAGGAAGTTTTTGATCAACGAGACGAGATGGCTGAACGATAAAGAGGAGTAGATACCTACTACCAACCGGGTGATTTTGAGGATCACTCACCCATCGTTTTTCTGCACCGGCAGGAGGAAACAATCGACGATTTGAGGTCCGACCTCAACTTATTTCGATCTTGCCAACCTACCGAGGTATGGCTAACGAGGAACCATATGAACACATCACTGAGTTTAATGAGATATGTGCTACTAATCAGGTAAACGGTTTCACTGATGATGAGGTACGTCTGCGATTATTTCCTTATTCACTTAAAGATAAGGCAAAACGATGGTTTCTCTCTTTACCCGCCCGGAGTATCAATACTTGGGCGATGATGAAAAAATGGTTTTTAGAGGAGTTTTATCCCATAAGTAAAACTTCAGACATGCGTACGCAAATAAAATCTTTTAAACAACTACAGGGTGAATTATTTCATGAAGCGTACGAGCGTCTGAAGGAGTTACTTAGGGTATGTCCACACCATAAGATACCAAAGTGGGAAATTCCTTTTGGTGGCTAGTGGTGGGGCATTTTTAACTCGATCTAGTGATGACGAGTGGACCTTCTTTGAGCAATTAAGCAAGAGTTCAAAAACCCAAGCTTCGGTTAATTGTAAACAACCTAGTACCTCCTAGGTGAATCATGTTTCCGACTTGGGTGGTTCATCTAGGAACTTAGAGCAAGAGTTAGATGATTTGAAAATGCTTATATTTAACAACCCAAACCAGGGTCTTGCTTGTAATGTTTCGCAGGTTCAGGAAGTTTGTGAGATTTGTAGAGATCCTTCTCACTTTGCATACGAATGTAGAAATGGGATTCCACCGGTAAATCAAGAAATAGTGGAGGAACAAGTTAATGAGGTCCAGGGACGAAGATTTGATCCATACTCCAACACGTATAATCCGGGTTGGAGAAACCATCCTAATTTCAGTTGGAGCAATAACAATGCTCTAAATGCTAACCAAGGGAACCAACAAAGACCGCAAAACAACTTTCAAAATCAGGGTAACTTTCAGAACCAAGGCAACTATCAAAGAAACTATCAAAATCCTTATCCCAACAACCGAAACCAAAACCAAAACCAAAACAATTACCAAAATCAAAGCCAAAATCAAAATCAAAACAATGCGCCACCCAATCAACCATCTAGCTCGGACGCCAAGATGGACGTGTTTATCTCCGAAATGCGTAAAATAGTGGAAGTGCAAAACAAGTCAATTGGTGCGTTGGCTAAGGAGATTAGTAATGTAGCGGAAAGTAAAGGGAATCGGGAGCCGGGTACAATTCCAAGCTACACGGTTCTAAATCCGAATCATAAGGATCAAGGAAAAGGGCATAGTGTTAATATGGTAGGCACCTTGCGAAGTGGAAAGAAGTATGACAATAAGGTTGGTGAAAAAGAGGTAGTGCAACAAGAGTCAAGTGAGGTTCCTATTGTGCTTGATGAGGATGAGGTAAGTGAAAATGATAACCATGGGAAGGGGGTGAAAAATAAGGAACCAATCGTTAATGAGACCGAGAAATTGGAGACGAAATCAAAAACCGTCCCATTTCCCAAGGCCTTAGAGTCCCCAAACCAATTCCCTTATGGGAAGAAGGGACCACAACCGGAGGACATGTGGGAAACATTTAAACAGGTTAAGATTAATTTGCCCCTTCTCGATGCTATTAGGCAAGTCCCGTCTTATGCTAAATTTTTGAAGGACCTTTGCACTCAAAAGAGGAAGCAAAGGGCGACCTTACCCAAAAAGGTGGAGCTAACCGAGCACATAAGTGCGGTTGTTTCGGGAACACTTCCACCTAAATTTAAGGACCCGGGGACCCCATTGATATCGGTTATTGTAGGAAACGTGAATGTGAAAAAGGCGTTATTGGACCTAGGAGCTAGCATCAATATTTTACCTTTTTGTCTTGTTGACCGATTTGAATTGAGTTTAATGAAAAGAACTAACATAATTATTCAACTAGCAGACCAATCAATCATAACGCCTAGGGGATATTAGGAGATGTGATAGTAAAAGTGGAGGAAATCTATTACCCTGACGACTTTGTTGTGATGGATATTGAATTTAGGAATAGAGATGCCCAGCCCACTATAATCTTGGGGCGCCCGTTCTTGGCCACCATAAATGCCCACATTAATTGTCGAACGGGTGCCATGGACATATCATTCAGGAATCGCAAGATGAGGATTAATATCTTTAATTCTCTTCACGCCCCAAATGTCCATGAATGCTATCAGGTAGATGTGATTGATGAACTAGTGGAAAAACATACTTCTCACCTAATAACCAATGACCCGGTAGAAGTATTTTGCTTAGGTAATGAAGAGGATGTTGAATGTGAAGAGGTTAAGGCATTCTAATTAACTATAGGAAGTACAATGGACGCTAGGTTACCACCTTGGACTCATAAATATGAGCCACTACCTAAGTCCATTGATACTAATACGAGACCTTCATTAGAATCACCACCGACCCTTGAGCTGAAACCATTACCCTCTCATTTAAAGTATGCATTCTTGGGTACTAATGGCACTTTGCCAGTTATTATTGCTTCAGATTTGACAGGTGTGCAGGAAAAAGCTTTAATGGAGGTGCTTCATAAGTACAAGGCTGCGGTGGGATGGACTATAGCTGATATGAAAGGGATAAGTCCCTCAGTGTGCATGCATCGCATAGTTACAGATCCTGAGGTTAAACCTGCACATGACACGCAACGCAGGTTAAACCCGAACATGCAGGAAGTTATAAAGAAAGAGGTTCTTAAGTGGTTAGACGCGGGGATTATTTTCCCTATTTCGGATAGTTAGTGGGTAAGCCCCACTCAAACAGTGACAAAGAAAGCTGAGATCCTGTCATGGAAACCGAGGAAGGTGAAAAGATCACAACCCGTCCCGTGACGGGTTGGCGGGTATGTATTGATTACAGGAAGTTAAATGTTGCAACTTCAAAGGATCATTTTCCCTTGCCTTTTATTGATCAAATCATCGAAAAGTTGTCAGGTCAGAAATTTTATTGTTTCTTAGATGGGTATTCGGGATACATTCAGATACCTATTCACCCTAATGACCAAGAAAAAACAACTTTTACTTGTCCCTATGGAACTTATGCTTTTAGACGAATGCCTTTTGGTCTATGTAATGCACCTGCTACTTTTCAAAGGTGTATGATGAGTATTTTTTCAGAATTAATAGGCGAGTCTTTAGAAATTTTCATGGATGATTTCTCAATATTTGGCAAGTCTTTTGAATCATGTTTAAATATGTTGGAAAAGGTTTTAAAACAGTGTACCGAGACTAACCTCGTTCTTAGTTGAGAAAAGAGCCATTTTATGGTAAGGGAAGGGGTGGTTTTGGGACACATTGTGTCCAAACGGTGATTTGAAGTAGATAGGGCAAAAGTGCAACTTATTTTCACATTACCTCCACGACCAATGTTAAGGGGGTAAGATCGTTTTTGGGACATGCGGGTTTCTATCGTAGGTTTATCAAAGATTTTAGCGTTATTTCTAAACCATTGTGTAATTTGTTATTAAAAGACATACCTTTTGACTTTGATGACCAATGTAAGGAGGCCTTTAATACCCTTAAGCGTAAGTTGACCGAAGCACCCATTTTGCAATCACCCGATTGGACCAAACCATTTGAGATTATGTGTGATGCTAGTGATTATGCAGCTGGGGCTGTTTTGGGGCAAAGGGTTGATAGGAAACCGGTAGTTATATACTATGCTATTAAGACTTTCTCGGAGGCCCAAGTGAACTATACCACAACCGAGAAGGAATTACTAGCGGTAGTGTTTGCCCTAGACAAATTTAGATCATATTTGTGGGGGTCTAAGGTAGTTGTTTTCTCGGACCATAGTGCCCTAAGACACTTACTAGAGAAAAAAGAGACCAAGCCTAGATTAATTAGGTGGATCCTGTTGTTGCAAGAGTTTGATTTGGAAATAAGGGATAAAAAAGGTAAAGAGAATGTGGTGGCTGACCATTTGTCTAGGATACCCCCACCACCGTTTGACCCTGCTAAACCGATCCAGGAAAATTTTTCGGACGAGTGTTTGTTTAGTGTTGTGCAGGTACCTTGGTTCGTGCATATTGTTAACTATTTGGTGACTAACAAAATACCGGAACATTGGAACAAGCACAAGAGGGATTACTTTTTATCGCAGGTTAAGCATTACATTTGGGAGGACCCAGTTCTTTACCGAATTGGATCCGACCAAATCATAAGAAGATGTGTGGCGGAAGATGAGCATAAGGACATTTTAGCTCATTGTCATACTTTCGCATGTGGAGGACACTGCAGAATAAAGAAAACCTGGTACAAAGTACTCGACTCAGGTTTCTTTTGGCCAACTATTTTCAAAGATGCATGTGAGTATGTTAAAAGTAGTGCTAGGTGTCAACGGATGGGGGGAATTTATAAACGTAATGAAATGCCCATGAACCCAATTTTGATTTGTGAAATTTTTGATGTTTGGGGCATAGACTTTATGGGACCTTTTCCACCATCCTTCGGGTTTGAGTACATATTAGTAGCCATTGATTATGTCTCCAAATAGGTGGAGGCTGCGGCTACTCGGACCAATGACCACAAAGTTGTCCTAAAGTTCGTTAAGAAAAATATTTTATGTCGTCATGGTGTACCTAAGGCCATAATTAGTGATGGGGGTTCACACTTTAAGAACTCCTATTTTGCTAAACTTTTAAGAGATTATGGGGTAAATCACCGAATTGCTACGCCTTACCATCCCCAAACAAGTGGGCAAGTGGAAGTATCTAATAGGGAATTAAAAAGGATTTTAGAAAAAACCGTGAATCCTAATCGCAAAGATTGGTCTTTAAGACTAGACGATGCGCTTTGGGCTTACTGGACAGCTTATAAAACCCCTATTGGTACTTCACCTTACCGAATTGTATATGGGAAGGCATGTCACTTACCTGTTGAAATTAAGCATCGTGCAGAGTGGGCCATAAAATAGGTGAACATGAACATAAATGAGGCAGGAAACACAAGGAAGTTAGAATTGACGGCATTAGAAGAATTGAGACGTGATGCTTATGAAAGTTCAAAAATCTACAAAGAGAAAACAAAAGCGTTCCATGATAAGCAAATCATAAGACGGACATTTGAGGTAGGGCAAAGTGTGTGGTTGTTTAATTCAAGGTTAAAGTTATTCGTGGGAAAGTTGAGAAGTAAGTGGAACGGGCCATATGTTGTGATTAAGGTTACTCCGCATGGGGCAATCGAAATAAAAGATCTAAAAGGTGGAGAACCATTTTTAGTTAATGGGCAACGATTAAAAATCGCTCCGAGTGTGTCACTTGAAGATTCTAAGGTAATTAAAATGGTTCGCTTTGAGCCAATGCAAAGCCATCAACTTAGGACAATTAGGGTGAATGAACCGAAGACAGGACTTACAAAAGGGAGTGTTGATTCGTGGCTTGATCAAAATGTTACTATTAGTCATGTGCCCGCTTATGTTTCTTGGGATGATGATGGGTGATTTGATGATTCGCCCGAAGATGCGGTATCCGAAGTTATTTCGAATGAGTGTTTTGAAGAGTTTAATGAGTTGCCATTGGAAGAAGGTGCTATAGGAAGGCCGGTAATTCTTTATCAAGAGGAAGATCCGGGTGAGATATTGTTCGAATTAAGTCTCATTAGGGTATTACCTCACTTTGTTAGCAATCACCGAGAATTCAAAGTGATTGTCGACTCGGGATCATCCATCAATATCATGTCATATGATATGTACAAACGATTATTTCATGGTGGGTGTACTTTATGTGAATTGAGAAAATCGGATGCAAAAATCACACTTGGCAACAATACCAAGTGTAGGGCACTTGGGATTCTTCGTAATGTGATGGTTAGTTTGAAAGGTGTTTTTTTAGAAGTGCCATTCACCATTTTCGATATGCCAACGGATGAAGATGTTCCATTGTTAGTAGGACGAGGGTTCATTGCTACCGCGGGTTGTAAAATAGACCTGGGGGCGGGCTCTATCACCTTTGAAGGGGGAAACAGAACTTTTAGATTTTGTAACTCAGAAAACATGCGGTTTACTTCGGCCTATATAGTTGAGAGAGACTTTGATGATGATTATTACATGATGCTTGTGGTACAAGAGAATGAAGTTAGTGAGGAAACGGATGATGATACGATAGATATGGATGAAATCTATCAAAGTGTTGAGTGTGGGGGTATTCACCTTGATCAACGTTTAGGTTCTGAGTTGAGTGAAGATGAAAAAGCTGAAATTGTGTATGACTCCATGAAGCGAAAGTATAAAGAATTCAAGAAAGCCAGGGGTGATCACAAGCTAACCGAGAGGATGTTGTTTGAGTTGAAACCGGAAGATCGTGATGTGCTTCTAGAGGTTATGGGAGAAGAAAAGTCTTTTCACTTCTATTTGGAAAGACAATTGAAGAAGAAGAGTGATGAGAATTCGAGTAAAGTTGTAACTATTTGTGTTCACACGGTTAAGGAAACACCCGAATTAGAAAAAGAACCAGATGTGGATGTAAAAGAGATTCGTAAGACGCTCGAGGGTATGTGGGGTAAAGAAAACACGGACAAGTTCATGAACAACACCAAAACGTCTTTTGTTGATGATGAGGGTTGGACAATTGAAGTTGAATATGTTAAGCCTAAACCACAATGTGAATTCAAGCCTCGTATAAAATATAGAGATCCGGGCGAGTTTTCGGTTATGTGTCAATTTAAAAGGAAGAAGACTTATTTGGCGTTGTTAGACTCTGGTGCAAGTGTTAATATGATGCCGGTTAAAATTGCAAAATCAATAGGCATTCGGGAGTTGGTTCGAACTAATACGAGTATCCGATTTGGAAATTAAACCGTTGATGATCCAATCGGGGTTGCGGTTGATGTCCTTTTTATTATTCATGGTATTGGTTACATAGAAGATTTCTTCATTATGGATTGTGAATCGGATAAAAACACTCCAATTGTGTTGGGACGTGGATTTCTAGCAACCGCGAGAATGTCACTAGATTTTGATACGGGGACATTGATAATTAGAGATGAAGATAACATGATCACTCTCCATATGGAAGATGGATTCGGCTCTAGCACCACCGGAGTCGAGGATCCCAACGATTACTAAATATGGAGGAGGAGTCGAGTGCGCGACTCGAAAATAAATACCGCACCCTCTTGTACAGTTTGTAAGCTTTATTTTTGTTTTTGTTTTTATTTTTTCGTACATACGGGCGGAAAAAGGACCACATTTATGAGGGAGTCGGCTTAAACTTATGGACTATCTCTATTTTAGAGCATTGAGGACAATGCTTTGCTCTAAGTGTGGGAGGAGGTCAAAGAAAAAAATTAATCCCGACATCTATTCGAAAATATATATATATATATATATATATATATATATATATATATATATATATATGGGTCCCAGCCGCAAATTACGGTGGTCAGCCGCAATTGGCGGTTGGCTTGTTCACAAAATCTACTCAGGTGAAAAAGTGGCGCATGGGGGAGGTTGCTTTTGGCGGCCGGGCGCCTCATTACGCCCACCCACCGCAAATTGCAGCTAGGTCGGGCTCATCACTTATAAAAAAAAATATATATTTCTTTTTCAAAACCCACTTCTTTCAAACTCGCGGTCGACGAAGCTCTCACCCAAAAACTCAAGTTTTTTGATTTTTTTCACCAAATCTACTTATAATCCATCAAATAATCATAACATAACATCATCTAAACATCAAACTATCATCAAAATCAAAGATTTTTGGGTTTAATTGGGTGTTCTTGAGAAAAACCCAAATTCAAGAGTTTTCAATTTTGGGTAAATTTTGCCACTAATTGAGTAGATTGTTTCAATCATTCATCAAGGTACTTCAATTCCTATGTTCTTTTCTCTTTTTCTTTGTTTAATTTTAACTTTTGATGTTAATTATGTTTAGGGTTTGAGTAGGGTCCGAATTTGCTAGTATGCTTGTTCATATCTTATTTTATTTAATTTTGTTTGTCTAATAGGATGTTTTAGGGTATGTCTAAGTTCAAAATTGTTAGTGTTTTGTTGATTTATTGTTTAAATTCGGATTTGTTTTATTTAATAGCATGAGCTACGTTATGTTCACGTAATTGTTTCATGATTTAGGGTGAATTTGAGAAATTACTTGATAGTAGTTGACTAGGTTTGACTTCTTAAGATTAAATCAATTATGTATTGTGTTAAGTGAGTTTCTTTTGTGTTTATTGCATACCTTGATGATGATAAAGATATTTAGTGGCATAAGTATGATATCTCTTGAAGCAAGCATGAATAAGTAGATGTATATGGCTTTAGGAGTTTAGAAGTGATGAAGTGGGGTGTTTTAGAAGTTAAAAGTGCATGATTTTGTAATTGTAGTTGAAATAAGATTCGAAGATAAAAGTTAAGAATGCATGTATTGCTTTGTAATTTGAATGATTATTATTTAAGAAACTACATGTAGAGTGAATGTTTATTGGGATACTAATTGTGTGATTAAGTGTTGTTTTTCAGGAATAATGAAACGAGCACGAGGAGGTAAAGGTAAAGAAGTAGTTGACGCTTCAAATTCTAACTTGGACTTGGCGGATTTTCCAAGACTTAAAGAGGCACCGTATAAGGCACAAGCCCAATTATACTTGCAAAGAAAGACCACGTTGTTAAAAGGGTTGTTATACGAGAGGGATTTAACTCGGGTATCATGGAGAAGGTATGGTGTCTTTACGGTTTTTCAAAAGTGGGGTTGGGAGGTGGCGCTTAAGCCAGTGATATGTGGTTTGGATGACAATCAAATCCCGATCAAGTATAATGTAGGTTATCTGAATCATGTTCTTAAGTGGATGTCCACGTTGAAATGGGAAGAAGGAGATGATTTCCCGATGACACTTAGACTAGTTGGGAAAGTGAATAACAGGGAGATTCCACTAACAATGGAGACGTTCAACCAATTAGCACACTCGGAATTGCAATATGATGCGGGTATTGATTTGCAAGGCTGAACTGAGTATGATTATCCCACAAGGGAGCAACTGTTTGAACCTCCAGCGGATAGATATGATGAAATGATTCGGGAGTTGTTTCATGTGCCACCGGGTACGCTAATGCATAGGTTCACGCTAGAAAAGAAGCGGTTAAAGATAGTGCCCAAACTTCTCTTAACGGTGGTTATAAGTAATATACTGCCTCAAAGAAGTGACTTAACCGAGGTTCGGTTGTATGAGCTTCCTTTGTTATATGCCATGGTTACTAATTCGGTGGTGCCATCCTTGAGGTTATTGATGATGTACTGGATTTGGGAGTGTCGAGATTTGGTGAAGTCAAGGGCTATTATTCCATATGCTTTTTGTCATTTTTCTTGTTTAAAAACCAAGGAGTTCCAGCAAGTACAATACCCTTCGTAGGAAAGATACAATATATGAGGGATAACGTTGTTGGGTTGACCTTTAATCACCAAGGGAATGTGTTTAGAATTAAGAATCGGGATAATGAGGAGATTCACATTCATGGGCTAGTGAATGACTATGTGTTAGGATCGGATGATGAGGAAGCACATTCAATGAGTACGGAGGAGTGTATTAGGGAAGGTGTAGTAAGAGCGGATGACGTGGGTGACGAGGATTACGACCCAAATGAGGAAGGTACTAGTGGAAGGAGAAACCGGTATGTTATGATTGAGGAAGAAAGGTTGATTCGGATGGAAGAGAATAGTGCTAGAGCTCTTGAGACCGCCCGGGCTCAACTTTATTTGACCGAGTATTATAGGCAACGGGATTATGTTCGGGATAATCATAGACGACAATATGACGATGTAATGAATGGCCGTATGGTTACTCCTTATTATGAGCCGGTTGATTATATTAACTATGCTTCATATCTTCCTGAAGAAGTGGAGTATGTTGAACCACCCACACCGTGTATCGACCCACCGTTGTTTTTCCAACAACTGGAATCACTTCCCGGCCATATGGAGCGTGTTAGAGAGGAAGGAAGGAAGAGTGTGTTTGACATGTCGGCATTGTCCAAGAGCATCTTTGAAAGTGTATTTGGTCCCGATCATAGGACGGGATGAGCCTCACTGATTCAATTCAGGTCCGGTGCTCCGTGTGTAATAAAATCCGTATGTACAATTTTCTTTTCTTTTCTTTTCTTTTCTTTTATTTTTTTTTTCTTATTTAGTAGGTAAATGGACTTTGTGGGTATGTTCACTACAAGCCCTCACGAGACAAAACTCGTCCACCCGAGGGAATCGGGTGGTTTAAAGCAGATCCCTCCGAAAGTGGGCTAATTAGATTTTACACTTTTTCTTTTGTTTTTCTTTTCTAAGTTGTAATGGAAGGATAAACGTAATCGAATGGAATGTGTGATGATGAATCAAAATGATGTGTGATGGTTACTATTGGATGGTGAACTTGCGAGTATCTCGGTAATGTGTTAAATTTGTTCCTTTTTCTTTTCACATAAGTATTGTAATACTTTAAACATGCGTATGAGGGCGTAGCATGATTGAAGTGTGGGGGAGAGGGGAAAATTATAATTTTCTTTTTGGGATACATTACTTGGGTTTAAAGCTTAAAATGAGTAAAACATTATGATTATTGCGATTGAACAAAATTTTTAATCATAATTTTATAACAAACCAAGTGTGATTTTTGTGAGAAAAAGAGTTGAAAGAATAAGTGAAGTGGCATGGTATCATTGGGTATTAAGAAGAAGTTGGTTGTTAGCACTTAAATTAATAAAGATTTTTCAAATGGTAAAGTTAAGAAGTAAAGTCTTCCAATTTACGCTTCGCAAGCACTTTTTAGTGCATCTTTTTACCCATGAATTGACGAAAGTGAAAGGTACAAAATGTCATTTCCTGTTCATTTACATCTTGTTTCGATACCAGGAACAAATGCTAGTGCTTGGACTTGTTTTGTGTCGCTATTCAAAACCAGGATTAGCTGTGGATGACACTAGCCATACCTGCAGTTCGCTGCAAAATAGCCAGTATAGGGGCTGGATAAATATTCCTACACGAGAGTGAAGCATCCCGTTCATATCGAATATAAACGTCACGTACACATTGGTGTCATTGCGAGGTATTGACCTTATATGTGACATTTTTCAAAATCTGCATACGTTTTTATAATACAAACCATAACCTTTATTATAATCAAAGGTTCAAACAGCATAATAATGATTATCGTTTAGCGATAATCTTAGTTTTACAAACTTTACATTTGATAATAACAATATGACTTCTAACATATTTCACATTACAAATCTTCCGATATGCAGTTTTATTTTTGACACAAATATGCATACTCCAAATCCTGCTTAAATTCGGCATAATCCAGCGGAAGCTTTTAATTATCACATGAGAATAAACATGCTTAAAACGTCAACATAAAGTTGGTGAGATATAGGTTTAATGCTAGCAGCATTATAAATATAGACCACAAGATTTAATATACATAAACGTTTTAATAAAAATATTCTAAGTGGTTGAGCACTTGATAACCATACTTAACATTTAATCAACGTCGCATATTCCCTTTATTATGAAATCTCACTACACCGTACCAAGTGTAGTCACCGAAACGAAGTACTGTGCAACCGTTGAATACTGGTCGTCCAGTCCGGTTGGGGTTGTCAGGCCCGATAGATCTATCAACAGGATTCGCGTTTACAATACCTCATGTAAATAGTAGTTACCAAGTTACAGGGAAGTATGCCAGTGGTACAACTCAACGTAGAATATATATTTTTAATCACTTGTGTCTATAACGTAAATCATAAAATGCATGTATTCTCATCCCGAAATATTTAGGGTTTAAAAGGGGGACTATATACTCACTTTTGCCTTGAAGGTAATAAACATGACTTGGTCTCCGATTGATATCACGAACCTATCCATATATAATATTTCAATATGTTTTCTTTTCAAATAAACGTTTCATATATACTTATAATACTTTTAATATCTTCATAGTCCGTAGTTAGCAGTCCGATGTAAGTGGTCCACAATTAGTTGTTCAATAAATAAATAAAGACCCCATCGTATTCGTATTGATCGGAATTAATCTAGACCCATGGTACCGTGTTGTCAAATGACGTGTTGCGTACATAAAGTTTGTGTTGTCAAATGACGTGTTGCGTACAATCATGAGGTTTTATGATTAATCTTCTCGTGTTGTTTACGGGCGGTCCTGAAATATATAAAATCAAGTCATAAGTATATATAAAATATCATATTAATTAGCAAAGATATGATTAGTTTAGTTTTACTCCAATTAATTTCGTAGCTAAACTTGCTTCGGATACCCAATTTTGTTTTAGCCGTAATTTCTTCAATACAACTCCGTTTTTGTTGGTTCAACTTGCCACTTCCTTGGATCGAGTCATTATTTATGAATATGAACTGTAAATACCTTAGTTTGCATTCGCAATCATAGGTTATAGGTCAAACTTTGGTGAATCTTATGAAAGTGATCATTTCCGTTGTAAAAACAACACCTAGATGATCATTTTTACAAAAATACTTACACTTTGAGTTACACCATGAGATTTTTATATATTAACATATTCATAAGAAATATCATTTTTCCAGAATATAAACTTCCAATTCAAAGTTTAAGATGGTTTTTAATTATCCAACCCAAAACAGCCCCCGGTTGCACTCCAACGATGTAGATTTAGTTTTAAGGTGTTCTTTGTAAAAACAAGTTGTATCTTGTTAAGTTAGCATATTATTATGATATATTACAGGTCTTGAAGTGTTTTAAAAGTCAAGTTAGAAGGATTTATTTAGTTTGTGAACAAGTTTGAAATCATTCAAACTATGTTCTTGCTACTAAAATTTTATAACACAAAATAAGATAGCTATATGAATATGAATTAAATAAGATTATGAACAAGGTTACTACCTCAAGTTACTTGGACAAAGTTACCGCAAGAGATAAGAAATAATCTTGGAATCAAAGAGTGGTGGATTTAGATCAAAAGGTTGGAAGTAAACTTGTATACTTGGAAGGATTATTGAAGTGTTCTTGAAAGGAATTTCTTATGATGATTAAGGCTTGTTTTTGAAGCTAGATCTTCATGGTTACTTGCTGAATTGATGTGGGTTTCTTATGGCTTTCAAGTAGGTGAGTTAGAGGGTAATTGGAAGTGAGATGATGAACTAGAAATGATATGGGTGATGGTCCTTAAAAACGTGAATGGGGGGGGGGGACAAGGACAAGTTCTTAGTTTGTTATTTTGTAATAATATCCATACTAGCTTACAAATCTTAGTTACCTCATATCCAGGGCAGTAATATGGCTGATTTGGATGTTGATTTGATGTGTATATACCAATAGTAAATACGTATAGAAGCTGGGTATGATACGGGTACATATACCCTAGATATACATATAGAAATCTTGAGAAATCGGAACGAGAATTCAAATATAGCTATATTTTGTGAATATACTTATATTGTTTTATGTATTTAAGTCCTTTAAAAGTGATTAAATACATATTTATACGATACTTGTATAAGCATTATAGGTTACAAGTATATATGTCAAAGAACGTTACGTATAGTTATCGTTTTGAAAACTTAAGTTAGTAGTCTCAAAGTATACTTATAACTCATTGTTATTAGTACACAATGATATGTTAAACCATCCTTAGATCATGTTAAATATGTATAATTACATATATGTACACAATCGTATAATTATCATATGTTATATAGTTCGTGATATCATCGATCAAATTGGACGGTCAAACGTTGTATAAAACTCTTTCAAAAACACAAGACTCAACAATTTGGATTGCTTATTATGTTGGTAATGTTTAATTTATGTAAATATTAATCTCATATGTATAAAACGATCGGAAAAATCCGGGTCGTTACAGTACCTACCCGTTAAACAAATTTTGTCCCGAAATTTTAAAGTGGTACCTATTTTGCGTTCTCGGGAAACAAATGTGGTTACTTTTGTTTCATCTGATCCTCTCGTTCCCAAGTAAACTCGGGACCCCTTCGAGCATTCCAATGAACCTTAACGATTGGTATGTTGCTCTGCTTGAGTTGTTTAACTTCACGGTCCATGATTTTGAGTGGTTCTTCTATGAATTGTAGTTTCTCGTCGACTTGGATTTCTTCAAGAGGAATGGTGAGGTCTTCCTTTGCAAGACACTTCTTAAGATTTGAAACGTGAAACGTATTATGTACTCCGGCGAGTTGTTGTGGTAACTCGAGTCGATAAGCTACTGATCCAATACGTTCGATGATCTTGAACGGGCCTACATACCTTGGGTTCAGTTTACGCCTTTTGCCGAAACGTATTATACCTTTCCAAGGTGACACCTTTAGCATAACCATGTCACCGATCTGAAACTCTAATGGTTTCGTTCGGACATCGGCGTAGCTCTTTGGCGACTACGGGTTGTTTTTAATCTCTCCTTAATTTGTACAATCTTCTCAGTAGTTTCGTGTATGATCTCGGGACCAGTTAATTGTCGATCTCCTACTTCATTCCAACAGATAGGGGATCTACACTTCCTTCCATACAGTGCTTCAAATGGTGCAGCTTTAATGCTCGCATGATAACTATTATTATACGAGAATTCTACTAATGGTAGATATTTATCCCATCCGTTTCCAAAATCGATCACACGTGCCCTGAGCATGTCTTCAAGAGTCTGAATTGTTCTTTCACTCTGCCCGTCAGTTTGCGGTTGATATACGGTGCTCATATCCAAACGAGTTCCTAGGGCCTCCTGTAGTGATTTCCAGAAGTTTGATGTAAATCTACTATCACGATTGGATATAATGGAAATAGGTATTCCATGCCTTGAAACAATTTCCTTTATGTATAATCGTAATAGTTTCTCCATTTTATCCGTTTCCTTTATAGGCAAGAAATGTGCAGATTTGGTGAGACGATCAACTATTACCCAAATGGTGTCATAACCCCATGCAGTCCTGGGTAACTTCATGATAAAATCCATGGTAATACCATCCCATTTCCATTCTGGGATTTTTGGTTATTGAACTAACCCTGACGGCTTCTGGTGTTCTGCTTTGACTTTGGAACAAGTTAAACATTCCCCGACATATGTTGCAATGTCTGTCTTTAAATTTGGCCACCAATAATATGTCTTAAGATCTTGATACATCTTTCCAACTCCAGGATGTATCGAGTATCTTGTCTTATGTGCCTCGTTCAATATCAACTTCCTTAATCCACCCAACTTTGGTACCCAAATACGTTTTGCAAAATATCGAATTCCATCTTCCCGTATAACGAGTTGCTTCTCATACTTCTTCATTATTTCATTTCCTATGTTTTCCTTAGTAAGAGCTTTTCGTTGAGCCTCTTTGATTTGTGAGTTGAGATTCATGCGAATTTTTATGTTCATTGCTCGTACTAGAATTGGCTCTCGTTCCTTTCTGCTTAGAGCGTCGGCCACCACATTCGCTTTCCCGGGATGATAGCGAATCTCACAATTATAGTCGTTTATCAGCTCGACCCACCTACGTTGCCTCATGTTCAGCTGTTTCTGATCGAAAATATGTTGAAGGCTTTTATGATCGGTAAACACAGTGCATTTAACCCCATACAAGTAGTGTCTCCATATCTTTAATGCAAACACGACTGCTCCCTGTTCTAGATCATGCGTCGTATAATTTCGCTCGTGAATCTTCAATTGTCGGGATGCGTATGCAATAACTTTCTTTCGTTGCATAAGGACGCAACCAAAACCTTGTCGCGAAGCGTCACAATATATCTCAAAATCATCGTTCCCTTCAGGTAACGATAAAATAGGTGCCGTAGTCAACTTCTTCTTCAGTAATTGAAATGCATTCTCCTGCTCAAAGGTCCATTCGTACTTCTTCCATTTTTGTGTTAACGCTGTCAATGGTTTATCTATTCGGGAAAAATCTTGAATAAACCTTCTATAATAACCGGCTAGGCCTAAAAATTAACGTATTTGTGTTGGTGTCTTAGGAGTCTCCCATTTTTCATTGGCCTCAATTTTAGCTGGATCAACCTGAATTCCTTTGCTACTAACAACGTGGCCAAGAAATTGCACTTCTTTCAACCAAAAAGCACATTTAGAAAATTTGGCGTATAGCTGTTCTTTTCTTAACAATTCTAATACCAACCTTAAATGCTGCTCATGCTCTTGCTTATTTTTGGAATAGATGAGAATATCGTCAATGAAAACGATAACAAACTTATCTAAATACGGACTGTAAACTCGATTCATGAGGTCCATGAATACAGCTGGCGCATTCGTCAATCCAAATGGCATGACCAAAAATTCGTAATGATCGTAGCGTGTTCGGAAAGCAGTTTTCGGAATATCTTCTTCTTTGACGCGTAGTTGATGATAGCCCGATCTTAGGTCAATTTTCGAGTAAACACATGATCCTTGCAGTTGATCAAATAAGTCGTCAATTCTCGGTAGTGGATACCGATTCTTGATAGTTAACTTATTTAATTCTCGGTAATCTATACACATCCTAAAAGATCCATCTTTCTTTTTAACAAATAAAATTGGAGCTCCCCACGGTGAAGTGCTCGGTCGAATGAATCCATGTCACGACCCGGAAAATTTCGACTAATTTTGAACCAAACTCTTGATACGATTCATTATCTTTGACACAATAAGCAAAGTCTGTTAGGTTGAGTCTCAAAAATCCTGAACTGTTTCATATATTCAATTGACCTTCGACTGTTCTCGACGATTCACGAACAACTATTTGTAAATAGATACATATATATAAATATATTTATATATATATATATATATATATATATATATATATATATATATATATATATATATATATATATATATATATATATATATACATATATATATATATATGAGTGTATATAATTACTACTTAGAAATATATAAAATAATATTAAATATATTTGTTTAAAAATATATAATATATATTTATGTGATAAAACTTGTTATTTAAAACTAATTATATATCGATAAAGTGTAAATGGAAAATGAATGATTTCGAGTTTAATTAGTAAAGGTCAGTAATACTCGGTTGACGTTTCGTTAGTTTTAATATAGATATATTACATGTTCATGAAGATTTAAAATAAAAGTTGGACTGTAAATCGATTACGAAGATTTTAGATTTGATAAAAATATTTTTTACCTTTTTAGTTTAAATATTAGCACTCCGTACATATTAATTGGAACAGAAAATAAATAATTATCGAATATTTTTGATCAGGTTTCAAACAGTAAATGAGTGAAATAATTAAATATATTTAACCTAAAAATTTGGGATTTTTAGGAACACTTTCATACGTCAACTGTTTAGTAATGGACACGATATAGCACTCCGCGAAGTAAAAATATCTAAGTGTCGGTAATATATGGCCAAATGGTTTTCACGAGAAAGTTTAAATTACTATTAATAGGATTATTATATTAATACTTTGTGACTACCATAATTTCTTTACATATATTTGCACATAGTCATGCAATACAGACACACAATTGTGATCTCCCTCAAACAACTAACTAGACTTATTTCTTCAACCTTCGATCGTCATCAACCTCGCCACCCTATCATCACCACAACCGGCACCTTTAATCAAACCATCACCATGAACCACCACAACCCAACCACCATACGATCACCACCTTTCATCACCTCGGCCTCCCCCACCATCACAATCCATCGCCAACCTCCTCCACTACAACACCGGCAACCATCATCGCTACCACCTTTAACCGTTAAAACACCACCTTAAATCCAACCACGACCCCAACCTTCCAAACACCCCCTTCGTTTGCTGCTACACCACTCTTTTTATTTCTGCTGCTGTATTTTTTTTTCTGTTTCCACGCGTCCATCACAGCCCAAAACCAACCATCACAGGCCCTGCTACCATTCCGGTTTACTTTCGGTTTTTACAGCCGTACGTCAACCACTCTAAACCATCTCACAAACCACCACTTAAATCCTCGTTTCTACTTCTACTGTTACAGTGTATAATCGAAGATGATAATGATACAAGGGTGGTGATCATGAGATGAAGATAACGAAAATTATGATGATGGTATTATGATAAATAATGTTTACGGTTATGAGCATTAGGATGATGATGAAAGGTCTTAATGACACTGTTAAACAAGAATGATGTTGACGAATAAAGAATGATGAAAATGGTGGGTCACCAAATACCTCCTCAATTCCACGTATCAATAGGCCAAGCTTCGTTTTTATTATTATTTTTTTCAATCGTCACTAAATGAGTTAAATGTCGGATTCCTTTTGGTAGTTGGGCTATCACATTTAGTGTTATAGGGCCGTGATTTTTATTTTTGCATGTTGGGCCAAATCAATTGTCTTGGATTCAACAACTTGGGCTTCGAATTGATTCAAGGTTGGGCAACGTATTTTGTTGGTGTTGGGCCAATATTCAATTATCGTTTTTGTTCGTTAGATGTTGCGGTGATATAGTTCCCAAAAATTCAGTTAAGATAAACAATATCATTAAGTAATAGAAAAAAATGGATTAATGAAGGTGACTAGTTGTTGTTAAAAGATAATATTGAATGATATGAAGATGACGGGTTAGTAAACTTAAGATGTGAATTAAAACATATATGATTGAGTAGAGGGATGGTTGTAGTGTTGGGATTTAACCAAGAGGTTGTGGGTTCGAGACTTGGCAGCGGCTATTTTTTTTAGAAAACTTTTACAAGTTCTTTAAAGGTAGTAATATATTTATTATTATTATTATTATTATTATTATTATTATTATTATTATTATTATTATTATTATTATTATTATTATTATTATTATTATTATTATTATTATAAGTAGGATTATTATTATTATTATTATCAATATAAGTATCATTATTAGAATTATTATTTTTATTATCATTATTATTATCATAATATCTTTTATTATTAATATTATAAAATGAAACAACTTTTTATTTTATCATATAGCTACTAATTATATAAAACTATTTTTATTACAACCATATTAATATTTTAGTAATTTAAGGTATATAAAATAAAGATAATTAATTATGTTATTAATAAAACACACGATTTAAAATAACAATTAAAAACACTAATAATATATAAATGTGTTCGATTGCTATTATATGTTTTAATATATATATATATATATATATATATATATATATATATATATATATATATATATATATAAAGGATATAGGTTCGTGAATCCGAGGCCAACTTTATATTTGTTCAATGACGTCATATGTATTTTTACTACAAAATACAGTATGGTGAGTTTCATTTGCTCCCTTTTTAATTGCTTTTGCAATATATATTTTTGGGCTGAGAATACATGCGCTACTTTTATAAATGTTTACGAAATAGACACAAGTACTTAAAAATATATTCTACGTTGAGTTGTACCATTGGCATACTTCCCTGTAGCTTGGTAACTACTATTTACATGGGTATTGTAAACGCGAATCCTGTTGATAGATCTATCGGGCCTGACAACCCCAACCGCACTGGACGACCAGTATTCAACAGTTGCACAGTACTTCGTTTGGTTACTACACTTGGTACAGTGTAGGGAGATTTCATAATAAAGGGAATATGCGACGTTGATTAAATGTTAAGTATGGTTACCAAGTGCTCAACCACTTAGAATGCTTTACATACACTTGCGAGTGTATTATGTTTATGATTATGAAATCTTGTGGTCTATTAAGATATTGAAATGATTGTTATGATAAACCTATGAACTCACCAACCTTTTGGTTGACACTTTTAAGCATGTTTATTCTCAGGTACGAATTAAGTCTTCCGCTGTGCATTTGCTCATTTTAAGGACATTACTTGGAGTCGATCATCGCAATGGGACCAAATGTTGATGACTTCGTCCAGGTGGATAAGGACGGGTTGTTACATGTGGTATCAGAGCGTTGGTCCTAGTGAACCAGGTCTTGCATTAGTGTGTCTAATTGATTGTTGTTAGGATGCATTAGCGAGTCTAGACTTCGACCTTAGCCGCATATTATAAGTTTTGCTTATCATTTCTTGTCGGAAATTACTTGCTTATCATCCTTAAGTTTAGACACATCTTATTGCCACTATTGCATCGATAGTGTATAGACAAAATTTGTATTTTAGCGTATTTGTTACTGTAGACTTTGCCTGACAGTTTCCGTATATTCCTCCGTAACTTATGGGATTTTAGTATTATATATGCATATGTAAATTATGTATTGCAGGGTACTAATCTACATCCTAAAATCTATTTCTTATCAAAATCCTTCATATGATCGTACGAGATGAATCCCTCAACCAGTTCAAATTCCTTGGATTCCGACAACTATTCCGATATGGATGTCCACCTAAGCTTCGGAAGCAGCGTCACCAGAATGAATCAACTAATCAGCCATCTCCAATTCATCTGATGGGTTCGTATCCTACTCAATCATTGGAGACAAAAAGAAGGTGATCCTTTCCATCAACCAAATTCACCTCTTGGCGGTGAACCTGAAGCACTTACTGGCGAACCTGTTCGAGATACTATTTTCTCACTCATTTCTTGAATATCTCTCCACGATTATATTCTATCTAAAATTCTAAACCTTATTCATCCGTTCATTCTGACTGACAATCATCTTGGAGTAATGGAAGAAGTCAACGAGCTTCGCACTCGATTAATAAATTTGGAGAATATGGTGCAAAATTTACCAGCTTCAGCAACATCACCAGTACCAACAGTACCATCAGCAACATCACCAGTATCATCAACAATCCATGCCTCAACACCTCATTATGTACCTCAAGCGTAATCATCGTTCTACATGATGTTCTACATCATTTATCCCCGTTCGACATGGCGATTAAGTAATCTCTAAAGTTTTGAAGATTATCCATTCTAGTTCTTACGGTAAATCAAATGAGATTAATATTATGTTAACTCATTAAATCCATGATTACATCTGAAGAAAATATATATGTATATATGTTTTCATAAAGATTGTAATTAAAAATTCTTTTGTACAAACTGTTAATGGTGAAAATATTTTAACGGGTAGGTAATACCCGAGGAATATTTAGATTTCACACTAATAAGTTACACTGTACATTCTTCGAATCTGATTCAACAGTCATTTACTATCCTACTTACATTCACCGATATACAAATCCATTCACCATGGAATAACCATTTTCATCCAATTTCATATTTGAATTTTGATTTATCAGAATCCAACAAGTGGCATAATGAAGAAAACATTTGACAAAATAAAATTTGTTAGAAACAAACAAATTAACTATGAGAAATTTTGTTAAGAAACCACGCTAACTGTTCCTAGCTAATTGTTCCTAGCTAACTAATTACATTTTATTTATCGCAATTTAATTATCGCAATTTACATTCTCGCAATTTTATTTATCGTCATTTAATTTCTGTTATTTACTTTACGCACTTTATTTATCGTTATTTAATTTCTGTTATTTATTTTATGCACTTTAAATATCGGGACACGTATACAAGGTTTTGACATATCATATCGACGCATTTATATATATTATTTGGAATAACCATAGACACTCTATATGCAGTAATGATCGAGTTCTCTATACAGGGTTGAGGTTGATTCTATAATAATATATAGTTTGAGTTGTAATCGAGTCTGAGACATGTACACGGGTCACGATACGTATTAATTAATTCGAATATTATAAATTAAATTATATATGAATTATTGGACTGTTAAATGTGGACTATCGATTGTGGACTATCAAGATTGGACAGTTAAAAATGAATTAAAATATTGATTATAACATATGAAACTAAACAATTCTTCAAGTTTGCCACTTGATTTCATCCTAAACCTCATTTGAATCTCGACGATTCCAATCCATGTTCAAACCTTTCATAATTCTTGAAAACACCTCGATCGAGAAGATGAACCAGCCGCACTTCATCTACGAAAGAAAAGATTGATGCATATAGTTATGCACCTGAAAAACTCTCGGAAACTGAGTAAACGTTTAACACGTAGCTGTGTTAATTCCTTTAGTGTTATTATTACCAAAAATAATTTGGTAATCTCTTTCAAAGTAGCAAATTTTGTCACAGCTTCAGCAAGTCAACTCCGACTTTTCATCCGAAACAACCTTATTATAACCTTGTTATATATGCGTACTCTTTATTGTTACTGGGGAACCTTTTATATTCCACCATATTACCATCAGCGTTTAATCATCCAAAAACACAAGTCTCCGGAAACCACCTCGGTTTGATAACCGATGACCCAGATCCATTAACTTTGAAAAGGCTGACGAAGTAGCATGTTGTAGATGGTCATAATGGCCAAAAGTTGATAATAAAGAAGGAAGTGTTTGGAACGCTCGATAGAAAATTTGGTACTGAAAATCGGATTGAGCACACCATGAAGGAAACAAAGAACAAATACAAGGACCAAACCCTATATTCAAAGAACCCAGATAATTCTGTATCCGATGAAATCTTTAGAGAATATCTTGCTCCAAAGTCATGTTAAAATCTTGCGGAAAATTTTTCTTTATCAACCTCCAAACTTAGAAATTCTAAGATATCATCGTATCTTCCGTTATAAATATCTTCGATATTCATGAGGATACCTTCACAGCTATTCTTGTCCGAAATTATTTATCTCCTCGTGCTATCTATGTTACATCATAAAAGAAACTGTTTTAGTTTCTATATTCTGTAACCATCGAGTTTAAATTATGAATGATTTCCTAGAGAAGTGTTGGGAATTGAAGCATGAGTTAGTATAATATAATGACGTCAGGCCAACTTGGTTATATTACAGTAAGTCATGCTAAATTTTTAATGTAACGTGATGATGATTCAAAGACCTTATCCTCATCATGTGTCATGTTATACGACTCTTTCATTCTACTTAATCTCTAAACATATCACGGAAATATTTTCTTGATATTTCTATTCTTCCGTAATTCCAATAAATTGCTAATAAATCGTGCTATTACATTTTCTTTCTGATTAGAAGATTTTCTTTAAATTCCATGAATTCCGGAAATCAACCGTGACTACGTCAAAAGTTAAGACGAACTTTAATTTTATCATTTCACTCTTTTGCGATAGCTTCACTCATACTCTTCGAGTAATCGAATTATTTTATCAATATTACTCAATGTTGATAAAACTCTATTTATCAACTCATATTCGTCATGAAAACATTTTTATTGTTAGCCATGACGTCCTCGATCAAATTTCGGGACGAAATTTCTTTAACGGGTAGGTACTGTCACGACCCGGAAAATTTTGACTAATTTTGAACCAAACTCTTGATACGATTCATTATCTTTGACACAATAAGCAAAGTCTGTTAGGTTGAGTCTCAAAAATCCTGAACTGTTTCATATATTCAATTGACCTTCGACTGTTCTCGACGATTCACGAACAACTATTTGTAAATAGATACATATATATATATATATATATATATATATATATATATATATATATGTATATATATATATGTATATATATATATATGTATATATATATATATATATATATATATATATATATATATATATATATATATATATATATATATGAGTGTATATAAATACTACTTGGAAATATATAAAATAATATTAAATGTATTTGTTTAAAAATATATAATATATATTTATGTGATAAAACTTGTTATTTAAAACTAATTATATATAGAGAAAGTGTAAATGGAAAATGAATGATTTCGAGTTTAATTAGTAAAGGTCAGTAATACTCGGTTGACGTTTCGTTAGTTTTAATATAGATATATTACATGTTCATGAAGATTTAAAATAAAAGTTGGACTGTAAATCGATTACGAAGATTTTAGATTTGATAAAAATATTTTTTACCTTTTTAGTTTAAATATTAGCACTCCGAACATATTAATTGGAACAGAAAATAAATAATTATCGAATATTTTTTATCAGGTTTCAAACAGTAAATGAGTGAAATAATTAAATATATTTAACCTAAAAATTTGGGATTTTTAGGAACACTTTCATATGTCAACTGTTTAGTAATGGACACGATATAGCACTCCGCGAAGTAAAAATATCTAAGTGTCGGTAATATATGGCCAAATGGTTTTCACGAGAAAGTTTAAATTACTATTAATAGGATTATTATATTAATACTTTGTGACTACCATAATTTCTTTACATATATTTGCACATAGTCATGTAATACAGACACACAATTGTGATCTCCCTCAAACAACCAACTAGACTTATTTCTTCAACCTTCGATCGTCATCAACCTCGCCACCCTATCATCACCACAACCGGCACCTTTAATCAAACCATCACCATGAACCACCACAACCCAACCACCATACAATCACCACCTTTCATCACCTCGGGCTCCCCCACCATCGCAATCCATCGCCAACCTCCTCCACTACAACACCAGCAACCATCATCGCTACCACCTTTAACCGTTAAAACACCACCTTAAATCCAACCACGACCCCACCCTTCCAAACACCCCCTTCGTTTGCTGCTACACCACTCTTTTTATTTCTGCTGCTGTATTTTTTTTTCTGTTTCCACGCGTCCATCACAGCCCAAAACCAACCATCACAGGCCCTGCTACCATTCCGGTTTACTTTCGGTTTTTACAGCCGTACGTCAACCACTCTAAACCATCTCACAAACCACCACTCAAATCCTCGTTTCTACTTCTACTGTTACAGTGTATAATCGAAGATGATAATGATACAAGGGTGGTGATCATGAGATGAAGAAAATGAAAATTATGATGATGGTATTATGATAAATAATGTTTACGGTTATGAGCATTAGGATGATGATGAAAGGTCTTAATGACACTGTTAAACGAGAATGATGTTGACGAATAAAGAATGATGAAAATGGCGGGTCACCAAATACCTCCTCAATTCCACGTATCAATAGGCCAAGCTTCGTTTTTATTTTATTTTTTTCAATCGTCACTAAATGAGTTAAATGTCGGATTCCTTTTGGTAGTTAGGCTATCACATTTAGTGTTATAGGGCCGTGATTTTTATTTTTGCATGTTGGGCCGAATCAATTGTCTTGGATTCAACAACTTGGGCTTCGAATTGATTCAAGGTTGGGCAACGTATTTTGTTGGTGTTGGGCCAATATTCAATTATCATTATTAGAATTATTATTTTTATTATCATTATTATTATCATAATATCTTTTATTATTAATATTATAAAATGAAACAACTTTTTATTTTATCATATAGCTACTAATTATATAAAACTATATTTATTACAACCATATTAATATTTTAGTAATTTAAGGTATATAAAATAAAGATAATTAATTATGTTATTAATAAAACACACGATTTAAAATAACAATTAAAAACACTAATAATATATAAATGTGTTCGATTACTATTATGTGTTTTAATATATATATATATATATATATATATATATATATATATATATATATATATATATATATAATGATATAGGTTCGTGAATCCGAGGCCAACTTTATATTTGTTCAATGACGTCATATGTATTTTTACTACAAAATACAGTATGGTGAGTTTCATTTGCTCCCTTTTTAATTGCTTTTGCAATATATATTTTTGGGCTGAGAATACATGCGCTGCTTTTATAAATGTTTACGAAAGAGACACAAGTACTTAAAAATATATTCTACGTTGAGTTGTACCATTGGCATACTTCCCTGTAGCTTGGTAACTACTATTTACATGGGTATTGTAAACGCGAATCCTGTTGATAGATCTATCGGGCCTGACAACCCCAACCGCACTGGACGACCAGTATTCAACGGTTGCACAGTACTTCGTTTGGTTACTACACTTGGTACAGTGTAGGGAGATTTCATAATAAAGGGAATATGCGACGTTGATTAAATGTTAAGTATGGTTACCAAGTGCTCAACCACTTAGAATGCTTTACATACACTTGCGAGTGTATTATGTTTATGATTATGAAATCTTGTGGTCTATTAAGATATTGAAATGATTGTTATGATAAACCTATGAACTCACGAACCTTTTGGTTGACACTTTTAAGCATGTTTATTCTCAGGTACGAATTAAGTCTTCCGCTGTGCATTTGCTCATTTTAAGGACATTACTTGGAGTCGATCATCGCAATGGGACCAAATGTTGATGACTTCGTCCAGGTGGATAAGGACGGATTGTTACAATCCACGGTCCAGTAATTCTTGTAACTGGCTTTGTAACTCTTTCATTTCAGACGGTGTAAGTCTGTATGGAGCACGAGCCACTGGTGCAGCTCCTGGTACTAGATCTATTGAAATTCTACAGATCTAAATGGAGGTAATCCCGGGAACTCTTCCGGAAAGACTTCAGGAAAATCTCTTGCCACAGGCATGTAGTTGATGCACTTCTCTTTTTCTTTCGTTTCGACTTTATTAATATGTACTAGGATAGCATAGCACCCTTTCTTCAAGCACTTTTGAGCTTTCAAACAGCTAATTAGTTTTAACTTTGAGTTACCCTTCTCCCCATAAATCATTACTGGCATTTTATCCTTACGAGGAATGCGAATTGCCTTCTTGGCACACACAACTTCAGCTCCTATTTTGGACATCCAGTCCATGCTGACCATTACGTCAAAACTTCCTAATTCTACGGGTATCAAATCAATTTTAAACGTTTCTCTGGCTAAATTTATTTTACAATCACGGCAAATTTTATCGGCTTTAATTAGTTTACCATTAGCTAACTCAATCATGTACTTAGCATCTAGAGGTAATGATGAACAATTCAATTTAGCATAAAAGTCTCTACACATATAACTTCTATAGGCACCAGTATCAAATATAATAGATGCTGATAAGTTATTAATGGTAAACGTACCCGTAACAAGTTCCGGGTCTTCACACGCCTCTCTAGCATTAATAATAAATGCTCTTCCACGTGCAGGTCCGTTATTCTTCTCTGGATTCGGGCACTGGCTCTTATAATGTCCCTGTTTTCCACACCCATAACAAGTAACAGTGGCCAAGGCAGTTCTATTTGCATTGGTGGCAGGAGTCTTGGTGTCATTTGTAATTGTAACGGGAACCCTACAATCTTCAGTAAGATTACCCCTTCGATTACAATTGTTGCATACCACATTACAATAACCAGAGTGATGTTTGTGGCATCTGTTACATAAAGGATTTCGTCCCTTGTAACCTGCGCTTGAACCACTACCCGCACCTTGCGTGATTTCTTGTTTCTTGTTGGATTGTTGATGATTACCTTCCCACTTTCTTTTGTTTTCCGATGTCTTGACATCAGTGTTCTTATCCAGAATAATCTGGTCCGTCAACTCGTTTGCCATGGTGATGGCTTCGAGAATAGTCTTGGGTTTCGATGCTGTAACATTTGCCTTGACATTTTTAGGCAAACCATCTTTGTACAGTTCTATCTTCCATTCTTCGGTTGGTACCAATTCGGGACATAGCAAAGCTAATTCCATAAATCGCTTATTGTAGTTGGTGAGTTCAGTACCAACAACTTTCAGGCTTCGTAATTCAGCTTCCAACTTTCTAACCTCGTTCCTTGGACAATACTCGTTGATTAGCATTGTTTTGAATTCTTCACATGGAGTATCATAAGCTACATCTCCTCCTACGACCTTCACATAGTTTTTCCACCACGTGAGTGCACTATCTTGTAGGGTTCACGATGCATACTTGGTCATGTCCTTCTCAATACAACCACTGATTTTAAACACAGACTCAATCTTTTCGATCCACCGGGTTAAACCGACCAGTCCTTCTGTTCCACTGAATGATGAGGGCTTGCAACCTTGAAAAGTTTTGTAGGTGCATCCCACATGAGGATTTGGGTTAACTGCAGCACCTCTTGCAGCCTCGACCCATAACATTCTGTCGTTCACTCGCTGATTGATGAGTTCCTCGATTTCTTGTTCCGTCATTCGGTTCAATCGCGCCATAATCTTCAATAAGAATGAAAAAAAATAATTATTCACATGGAATATTATAGATGTAGTGTGTATTTACAGTACATCGTAGCTTATTAATAATATGAACCAGTTATTATTATAAAATCCTTTTCTTCTTATTAGCGTTTTATAATTATATCTAGGGTAGTACCTACCCGTTAAAGTTCATACTTAATAGCTTAGTACGAAAATCAATTACTACCACCCAAATAATACTCAATCATGGAAAATTATAGCATTTCACACTTCACTATTTTACATATGCTTATCTTACATCAAACATTAAGCAAACCACACTAGTAATATTATACAAAATGTTATATGATCCCATGGTTTAAAACAACAGCGCATCATTTAACCCAAAACGTTTGTGCTCAAAGAAATCGCTTAAAGCTTATCCTGGATATCTCCCTGCATTTTGGCTGAGGGGCCGAAGAACTGGATGTCGGGATAGAACTAATAGGAATAGCGGGAATAGGGGTGGAAGTGTCTGGTGGAGTTGGTGCCACAACATCCTCACTAAACTCGGGATTTGGATTTTCCAATTCAGTAGCCTTTCGTTTCTTTCCTCATTCGAACTTGTCTTTCGTAATTTCCTGTATTTCTTCCTCCTCAGGATCACTTTCCGGTTCCTCTTCAATTGATTCATCCGAAAATTGTGAGTCTTCCCCAAAGGTGTCGTTTTCATCATCGAATAGATTAATGACTGAAACACTATCTGAGGATTCTGGTTCAGAGTCGCTGAATGTGATAACAAGTTCTAAGCCAGACATCTATCACATAACAACTAGCATGTTAGTACCACATAATATTTATATATGAATTTTTAACCAACAAGGATAAGCAATAGTTTTCTAAACACGGTCAAAGTCCAGACTCACTAATGCATCCTAACAAACTCGATAAGTCACACTAATGCAAATTTTCAGGTTCTCTAAGACCAATGCTCTGATACCACCTGAAGCGTCCCATTCATATCGAATATAAACGTCACGTACACATTGGTGTCATTGCGAGGTATTAACCTCTATATGTGACATTTTTCAAAATATGCATACGTTTTTATAATACAAACCATAACCTTTATTATAATCAAAGGTTCAAACAGCATAATAATGATTATCGTTTAGCGATAATCTTAGTTTTACAAACTTTACATTTGATAATAACAATACGATTTCCAACATATTTCACATTACAAATCTTCCGATATGCAGTTTTATTTTTGACACAAATATGCATACTCCAAATCCTGCTTAAATTCGGCATAATGCAGCGGAAGCTTTTAATTATCACCTGAGAATAAACATGCTTAAAACGTCAATATAAAGTTGGTGAGATATAGGTTTAATGCTAGCAGCGTTATAAATATAGACCACAAGATTTAATATACATAAACGTTTTAATAAAAATATTCTAAGTGGTTGAGCACTTGATAACCATACTTAACATTTAATCAACGTCACATATTCCCTTTATTATGAAATCTCACTACACCGTACCAAGTGTAGTCACCGAAACGAAGTACTGTGCAACCATTGAATACTGGTCGTCCAGTCCGGTTGGGGTTGTCAGGCCCGATAGATCTATCAACAGGATTCGCGTTTACAATACCTCATGTAAATAGTAGTTACCAAGTTACAGGGAAGTATGCCAGTGGTACAACTCAACGTAGAATATATATTTTTAATCACTTGTGTCTATAACGTAAATCATAAAATGCATGTATTCTCATCCCGAAATATTTAGAGTTTAAAAGTGGGACTATATACTCACTTTTGCCTTGAAGGTAATAAACACGACTTGGTCTCCGATTGATATCATGAACCTATCCATATATAATATATCAATATGTTTTCTTTTCAAATAAACGTTTCATATATACTTATAATACTTTTAATATCTTCTTAGTCCGTAGTTAGCAGTCCGATGTTAGTGGTCCACAATTAGTTGTTCAATAAATAAATAAAGACCCCATCGTATTCGTATTGATCGGAATTAATCTCGACCCATGGTACCGTGTTGTCAAATGACGTGTTGCATACATAAAGTACCGTGTTGTCAAATGACGTGTTGCGTACAATCATGAGGTCTTATGATTAATCTTCTCGTGTTGTTTTCGGGTGGTCCTGAAATATATAAAATCAAGTCATAAGTATATATAAAATATCATATTAATTAGCAAAGATATGATTAGTTTAGTTTTACTCCAATTAATTTCGTAGCTAAACTTGCTTCGGATACCCAATTTTGTTTTAGCTGTAATTTCTTCAGTACAACTCCGTTTTTGTTGGTTCAACTTGCCACTTCCTTGGATCGAGTCATTATTTATGAATATTAACTGTAAATACCTTAGTTTGCATTCAAAATCATAGGTTACAGGTCAAACTTTGGTGAATCTTATGAAAGTGATCATTTCCGTTGTAAAAACAACACCTAGATGATCATTTTTACAAAAATACTTACACTTTGAGTTACACCATGAGATTTTTATATATTAACATATTCATAATAAATATCATTTTTCCAGAATATAAACTTCCAATTCAAAGTTTAAGATGGTTTTTAATTATCCAACCCAAAACAGCCCCCGGTTGCACTCCAACGATGTAGATTCAGTTTTAAGGTGTTCTTTGTAAAAATAAGTTGTATCTTGTTAAGTTAGCATATTATTATCATATATTACAGGTCTTGAAGTGTTTTAAAAGTCAATTTAGAAGGATCTATTTAGTTTGCGAACAAGTTTGAAATCATTCAAACTATGTTCTTGCTATTAAAATTTTATAACACAAAATAAGATAGCTATATGAATATGAATTGAATAAGATTATGAACAAGGTTACTATCTCAAGTTAGTTGGACAAAGTTACTACAAGAGATAAGAAATAATCTTGGAATCAAAGAGTGGTGGAGTTAGATCAAAAGGTTGGAAGTAAACTTGTATACTTGGAAGGATTATTGAAGTGTTCTTGAAAGGAATTTCTTATGATGATTAAGGCTTGTTTTTGAAGCTAGATCCTCATGGTTACTTGCTGAATTGATGTGGGTTTCTTATGGCTTTCAAGTAGGTGAGTTAGAGGGTAATTGGAAGTGAGATGATGAACTAGAAATGATATGGGTGATGGTCCTTAAAAACGTGAATTGGGGGGGGGGGAGGGGGGAAGGACAAGTTCTTAGTTTGTTATTTTGTAATAATATCAATACTAGCTTACAAATCTTAGTTACCTCATATCTAGGGCAGTAATATGGCTGATTTGGATGTTGATTTGATGTGTATATACCAATAGTAAATATGTATAGAAGTTGGGTATGATACGGGTACATATACCCTAGATATACATATAGAAATCTTGAGAAATCGGAACAAGAATTCAAATATAGCTATCTTTTGTGAATATACTTATATTATTTTATGTATTTAAGTCCTTTAAAAGTGATTAAATACATATTTATACGATACTTGTATAAGCATTATAGGTTACAAGTATATATGTCAAAGAACGTTACGTATAGTTATCGTTTTGAAAACTTAAGTTAGTAGTCTCAAAGTATACTTATAACTCATTGTTATTAGTACACAATGATATGTTAAACCAGCCTTAGATCATGTTAAATATGTATAAATACGTATATGTACACAATCGTATAATTATCGTATGTTATATAGTTCGTGATATCATCGATCAAATTGGACGGTCAAACGTTGTATAAAACTCTTTTCAAAAACACAAGACTCAACAATTTGGATTGCTTATCATGTTGGTAATGTTGAATTTATGTAAATATTAATCTCATATGTATAAAACGATCGGAAAAATCCGGGTCGTTACAGAGAGCCATGCTCGGGGCTAAAACCACAAAACGAGAGCTCGATGGAGCCAAATCCATAAAACAGCCAGTATAGGGGCTGGATAAATATTCCTACACGCGAGCCTTGTTGGGGTGTATAATACCGCTAAAAATAGAGTTAGATGGGGCTAAATCCACAAAAATTATTTCTCATTAGAAGTCACGTGGAACTTAAATTCCACGACCCTTCGTCGATTGTCCACCCTGCTCCGAAAGTCACTGGAGGAGTTGATGGGGCATGAGATGAGTGTCGTGATCCTAAAACACCGGGAGAACCAAAAAGGGTGTCTTAGGATACTCTGGCACACCAACCTTTAAAAACAAAATATGGAATTGACGGTATATGGTTCTTTTATCTAGTTCATATGGCGGATGGCTCTCACTTGACTTATGTTTTATTTGAAGATCACCAAGTTTGAAGTTTTGTTACATTTTTTAAGTATTTGCTCGAGACGAGATTTTCACATAATCGAGAAGTTAAAGTTGATTAAGTGAGAGCCATGTCGGAAGAATTTATGTTCCACATTGAGTTCAAGACGTTGCGGTTTTATACAATCCTTTGAAGATTTATCAGTTGTTAAAAAGCTTAATTAAAGGTTCGAGTCGAAGATTTTGTTTGAGATTGTTTGAGGACAAACAATGATAAGTGTGGGGGAGTTGATCGGGTCTTAAATGTCGATCATTATTGATGTTAAGAGGTGAATTTTATGTGTATATTTGAGGTTTAAAAAGTTATTTCATGAGGTTTTTATAATGAGTAACGATTTGGGACGAGAACGCGAAAACGATGGTTAAAACAAGCAAAAAAGGCAAAAACTGAAGCCCAGCAGCAAGGAGGCGGCTCAGAGTGCATGTAGGTGCCTGTCTGGTGCAAAAACTTTTTCAGGTGGAAAACGGGCAAAAGGAGGCGGCTGGGCGCATGTAGGCACCCGGTGAGCGTAATTTGCGGCTGGAACTATTTTTGGATAAAATTTAAGGCCGAATTTGAGGGATTTAATGCTTGGGGGTTACCCTACTTCACCCCTATATAATAGAAACCCTAAGCTATGAATTTACATCCTTTTCCATCAGTTTTTAGAGCATTAAACACACAAAAACACACCATCAATCATCATCAAATCAAGATTCAAGCTAGGATTCAAGGAGTGTTCTTCATGCAACTTCAAGAAGCAACCATGATGATCATTACCAACATGCTTGGCTAGTTTCTTTCACTTTATTCCTTCCATGAACAATTGATACATGTGTTCTTTTCATTCAAGTTTATGTGGTTTGTAATGTTATGAAACTTATGTCTTTTGAATTGTGATATTATAAACCTATTGGTTATTGATCAATGCAAGTATTATTGATTGTGATTATTGCAAGTTGAATTATAGTGATTTAACATTGTGTTCTTGATCCAACTTAGTGTTAATTAGATTAAGGATAAAGACATAGTGTCTAGGTTGCATGGTTTAATCCCAAGATAGTTAGAATTAATAAGCCTAAGAAATCTTGTCTATGAGATTTGATCAATACTTAATAAGTATAATACTTGTTTGAATGAATGCATGTTAGATTGGGATTGTGCAGGGATAAAGACTCTTAATCAATTGATTATAACCTTTTCATTTAGCTCATTGTTTATGCTCTTAAATACTCAAAATTTACATTTGCTTAGTAATTATTAATCTAGTCTTTACTTTAGTTAATTTTAGTTAATCACAAATAAACAAATCTTGAAATTGCTTGCTAGTTAACCACAACTTCCTGTGGAACGAATCCTGCTTACCCTATCTAAAGTAGAGTAATTAGGCTATTTTTTACCGGCCCTTTGACACCGATCAATAACTGCATACAAGATAGCATCACTAACGCAAATAACGCAATCAAGTACAAGCTAGCATGTTAGATTGCATAAACAAGAATATAACACGTTGTGCTACCCAAAATACAAACATACAACACAAAAATGGTTAACCATACCCAAATGTACTAATCATCACATGAATAGCACCAACAACCTGTAGTGACCCGAAATTTTCCATGTTTATATATATTAAATTAAATTGATATTTACATGATTAAATGTTTCCAACATGTTAAGCAATCAAACTTGTTAAGACTTGATTAATTGAAATGAGTTTATGTAGTCAATTGATCACCCAAGTTGACCGGCGATTCTCGAACGTTTAAACTTGTAACAACTACATGATGATATATATATGGATATATATATATATATATATATATATATATATATATATATATATATATATATATATATATATATATATATATATATATATATATATATATATATATAGTTAACATAAGAATTATCATAGGTAAGTATCACACTAAGTATATTAACAATGAGTTATATACATAAAAATGAGACTATTGAATTAAGAAACTCGAAACGATATATATAACGATTATCGTTATAACAACGTCTTACTAAATACATATGAATCATATTAAGATATTGATACACTTTGTTTAACATGATAAAATGATAATTAAATATATCATTAAGTGTGTTAACAATGAACTACATATGTAAAACAAGACTACTAACTTAAGAGTTTCGAAACGAGGTATATATGTAACGATTATCATTGTAACGACGTTTTAATATATATATATATATATATATATATATATATATACATATATATATATATATATATATATATATTATATTAAGATATATTCATACACCATGTTATCATGATAATATGATAATTTAACATCTCATTAGATATAATAAACAATGGGTTAACTACATTAAATGAGATCGTTAACTTAAAATTTTCAAGACAACACTTACATGTAACGACTAACGGTGACTTAACGACTCAGTTAAAATGTATATACATGTAGTGTATTAAGTTATATTAATACACATTTGAAAGACTTCAAGACATATATCAAAACACTCATACTTAACAAAATGCTTACAATTACATTCTCATTCATTTTCATCAACAATTCTACTCATATTCATTTAGTCTTCGTACTCGTATTATACCCAGCTTCTAGACGTACTTACAATGGGTATATACCAATAGGAACTAGCATGAGATTCCACTCTTGATTATGTCATGCATGACTAATCAAGTTTAACTTCTACCATGAACTAGTCAACTAACAAGAACTCCTTTTAACCCCACTCACCACTCACCATTCACTTCATTTCATTTCCATTTTCCTTTCAAATTCTTTCTCAACACACACATAAACCTATGAACGAATTTTTCCAGTAACCAAATCATCATTTTCATCAAAAACTACTTCAAGAATCAAGCTATAATCATCATAGGAAGAACACTTCAAGAACACTTCGAAAATCCTTTCAAGTTTGCAAGTATACTTCCAAGCTTTCTAATCCATTCCAAGTAATTAACTAAGATCAAGAAACCTTTGTTATTTATAGTAGGTTATCTTTCTTATTCAAGGTAAAACTCATATCCAAACTTTGATTCAATTTCTATAACTATAACTATCTTAATTCAAGTAGAAATCTTACTTTAACTTGTTTTCATGTCATGATTCTACTTCAAGAACTTTCAAGCCATCCAAGGATCCTTTGAAGTTAGATCATTTCTTGTCACTTCCAGTAGGTTTACCTACTAAACTTGAGGTAGTAATGATGTTCATAATATCATTCGATTCATATATATATATATATATATATATATATATATATATATATATATATATATATATATATGTAGTAATGATGTTCATAATATCATTCGATTCATATATATATATATATATATATATATATATATATATATATATATATATATATATATATATATATATATATATATATATATATATATATATAACTATCTTATTCGAAGATTTAAACTTGTAATCACTAGAACATAGTTTAGTTAATTCTAAACTTGTTCGCAAACAAAGTTAATCCTTCTAACTTAACTTTTAAAATCAACTAAACACATGTTATATATCTATATGATATGCTAACTTAATGATTTAAAACCTGGAAGCGCGAAGAACACCGTAAAACCGGACATACGCCGTCGTAGCGAAACCGGGGGCTGTTTTGGTTTGGATAATTAAAAACTATGATAAAATTTGATTTAAAAGCTATACTTCTGGGAAAATTATTTTTCTTATGAACATGAAACTATATCCAAAAATTATGGTTAAACTCAAAGTGGAAGTATGTTTTTCAAAATGGTCATCAAGACGTCGTTCTTTCGACTGAAATGACTACCTCTAAAAAATGACTTGTAACTTGTATTTCCGACTATAAACTTATACTTTTTCTGTTTAGTTTCATAAATTTCAGTTCATTATGAAACCATAGCAACTTGAATCACTCAAAACGGATTTAAAACGAAGAAGTTATGGGTAAAACAAGATTGGATACTTTTGCTTGTTGTAGCTACGTGAAATTTGTAACAAATCTATACAAATCATAACTTAACTAACTTATATTGTATTACACATGTATTCTAACATATATTATGTAATCTTGGGATACCATAGACACGTATACAATATTTTGACATATCATATCGACCCATCTATATAATATATTTCGGAACAACCATAGACACTCTATATGCAGTAATGCTTGAGTTAGCTATACAGGGTTGAGGTTGATTCCAAAATAATATATATACTTTGAGTTGTGATCTAGCCTGAGACTTTCATACCCTAGGTCATGTATTGATTCGAGATAATATATATTGATTTATTTCTGTACATCTAACTGTGGACAACTAGTTGTACATTACTAACGTTGGACTGTTAACTTAACAAACTTAAATCATTAAAACGTAATAAAAATGTTGTGAATATATTTCGATCATACTTTGATATATATGTACATATTTGTTATAGGTTCGTGAATCGACCAGTGGCCAAGTCTTATTTTTCAACAAAGTGAAAATACGTGAAAGTGAGTTATAGTCCCACTTTTGAAATCTATTATTTTTAGGATGAGAATACATGCAGTTTTATAAATGTTAGACAAAATAGACACAAGTGATCGAAATTACATTCTATGTTGAATTATCAAAATTACCCCAACTCAATTTAATAAGGCAAAAGAGAATAATAAGGGAAAGGGCATCAAAATAGAGAAACCTGATTCCGACCCTGATGAACTTTTTGTGTATCGTAAACGCCCGTATTTCTTAGATATTAACAATAATCCGGGAACATCTAGGCCACCAGGTTTTTCTAAACCATTTGTGAAAATGACAACTCGTATTAGAGGATCACCATGTATCCCTAGGAAATTAGCCAAACGAACCAATTCTGAAGAAGAAGAAACGAGTGAGTCGGAATAAAGAGTTGTAATCATGCTGTGTAATATATGTATTGTTGTGTACTTGTACTTTTAAGATATATGTAAAAATTGTTTGTATTGTTTGTTAATTATCTTTTACGAATCTAATCCTTATTTATTTTACAGTATAAAAACAAAAATGGACGTTAAGGATAGACAACCAAAAATTTTAGAAGACCTACCAGGGGATATGATTGATGAAATCTTGTCTAGAGTCGGGCAGAATTCATCAGCACAATTATTTACGGCGAAATTAGTTTGTCGAACGTTTGAGAGACATTCCAGGCATGCCTTAGTTTATAAGAGGCTTTCCTTTGAAAGATGGGGTATATCACATTGGGGAGACTTTAAGTTACGCCGAGTTTTCTTTAAGGCATTTAGTGCGGGAAACCCAGATGCAATTTTACGCTACGGGTTGAGAACCTATTTTGACTCAACCTATCCCAACATAGGACTTCGTGCATTAGAAAGAGCTTCAAACATGCAATTTAAAGAAGCATGTTATGCTTACGGATTAGTAATGTTCGCTTCTCACCAAATTGAGAAAAAGAACATCGGGTTACAACTGTTAAATAAAACATTCCCACAAGTGACGGATTCAGTAGTTGGGGTGAGAAACAAGGTTTTTAGATTGTTACAGGGCTGTTGGGTATTACGTAACCCTCGTCCTTTTGACGACGTTACAACATGCTGCCTAGCCAACGGCCACAACGGTTATTTTCCACAAGACCAAGGATGGGAAATAATATTAGTAAAACCAGAATGTATGACCTGTTTCTAGACCTATGAATTACGTGTTTTTATTGCCTTTGCTGAACGACTTGCGTATTATCTGGAACTGTCTTAGCAACTACCTTGTATCAAAGTTATTGTGTGCTATATTTCATGCTATATGTAAAATTGTGGTATTATACGTTTGTAAAATATTGTATAAAAGTTTGAGCGCGAAATATTATTATTAGTTTTTCATATAGAATTATAGTAGTTGAATTGTATATTAGCTGCTAAGTATGAATTTAACGGGTAGGTACTACCCGAATTATAAATTATAAAACGCTAATATGAAGAAAAAGCTTTTATAAATGAGTTCATATCATGCTACGAAATACTATTAACTACTCTTAATATTCTGTATGATTAACTTGATTCATTTGATTATTTTTGAAGGAAATGGCACCGACTACTCGAAATACTCAGAATATGACCGAGGAAGACTTCCGTGTTTTTCTTGCTGCAAATGTAGCCGCAGTGCAGGCTACAATACGAAATAACAACAATAACTCTGAAACTAGCAATGGATCTAACGCCACTAGAAATCGTGTAGGATGCTCCTACAAAGAATTCACTGCCTGCAAACCTTTGGAATTTGATGGAACCGAGGGTCCAATCGGATTGAAACGGTGGACCGAGAAGGTTGAATCGGTGTTTGCCATAAGTAAATGTACTGAAGAAGACAAAGTAAAGTACGCTACGCATACCTTCACACGTACTGCGTTAACATGGTGGAATACCTATCTCGAGCAGGTAGGACAAGATGCTGCTTATGCACTACCGTGGTTAGCATTCAAGCACTTGATGAACGAGCAGTATCGTCCCAGAAACGAGGTCAATAAACTCAAGGTAGAGCTTAGAGGATTACGAACGCAAGGTTTCAATATCACCATGTATGAACGACGATTCACAGAGTTGTGCCTATTGTGTCCCAGAGCGTTCGAAGACGAAGAAGAGAAGATCGACGCATTTGTAAAAGGGTTACCGAAAAGGATTCAAGAAGATGTGAGTTCACACGAGCCCGCCTCCATACAAAAGGCAAGTCGAATGGCTCACAAACTAGTGAACCAAATTGAGGGTAGGATTAAAGATCAGGCGGCCGAAGAGGCCAAAACGAAGCAAGTCAAGAGAAAGTAGGAAGAAACCAGTGACAAGAGTCACCAATACAACAACAACAATTACAACCAAAATCGCAACAACTATCCCAACAACCACAACATCAACCGCAACAACAACAATCGCAATCCCAACAACTACTACAACAAAAATCCCAACAACAATAATTACAATAAACGCCCCAATAACAACAACAACAGTCCCAACAACAATCTCAATAACAACAATGGCGACAACAATCAGAAAACTCCATGCTATAGGTGTGATGGATATCATCCGGATAAATACTGTAAGGTTGTATGTACCAAATGTAAAAGACCGGGTCATGGTGTGATGAAGTGTGAAACTTTCGGACCAACGACTGGAGGAACAAATAATGCCCACATTGTTTGTTTCGGATGCGGGAAGAAGGACCACTTCAAAACTACGTGCCCAAATCAGGGGAATATTAATGGGCAAGGCCGCGGAAGAGTTTTCAATATTAATGCGGCAGAAGCGCAGGAAGACTCGGAGCTTGTTACGGGTACGTTTCTTATTGACAATAAAGATGCTTATGTTTTATTTGATTCGGGTGCAGATAGAAGCTATATGAGTAGGGATTTTTGTGCTAAATTAAGTTGTCCAGTAACACCTTTGGATAATAAATTTTTACTCGAATTAGCCAACGGCAAATTAATTTCAGCAGATAATATATGTCGAAATCGAGAAATTAAACTGGTTACCGAAACGTTTAAGATTGATTTGATACCAGTAGAGTTAGGAAGTTTTGATGTGATAATCGGCATGGACTGGTTGAGAGAAGTGAAAGCAGAGATTGTTTGTTACAAAAATGCAATTCGCATTGTACGAGAAAAAGGAAACCCCTTAATGGTGTACGGAGAAAGTTACTGCAAGAGATAAGAAATAATCTTGGAATCAAAGAGTGGTGGAGTTAGATCAAAAGGTTGGAAGTAAACTTGTATACTTGGAAGGATTATTGAAGTGTTCTTGAAAGGAATTTCTTATGATGATTAAGGCTTGTTTTTGAAGCTAGATCCTCATGGTTACTTGCTGAATTGATGTGGGTTTCTTATGGCTTTCAAGTAGGTGAGTTAGAGGGTAATTGGAAGTGAGATGATGAACTAGAAATGATATGGGTGATGGTCCTTAAAAATGTGAATTGGGGGGGGGGGGGAGGGGGGAAGGACAAGTTCTTAGTTTGTTATTTTGTAATAATATCAATACTAGCTTACAAATCTTAGTTACCTCATATCTAGGGCAGTAATATGGCTGATTTGGATGTTGATTTGATGTGTATATACCAATAGTAAATATGTATAGAAGTTGGGTATGATACGGGTACATATACCCTAGATATACATATAGAAATCTTGAGAAATCGGAACAAGAATTCAAATATAGCTATCTTTTGTGAATATACTTATATTATTTTATGTATTTAAGTCCTTTAAAAGTGATTAAATACATATTTATACGATACTTGTATAAGCATTATAGGTTACAAGTATATATGTCAAAGAACGTTACGTATAGTTATCGTTTTGAAAACTTAAGTTAGTAGTCTCAAAGTATACTTATAACTCATTGTTATTAGTACACAATGATATGTTAAACCAGCCTTAGATCATGTTAAATATGTATAAATATGTATATGTACACAATCGTATAATTATCGTATGTTATATAGTTCGTGATATCATCGATCAAATTGGACGGTCAAACGTTGTATAAAACTCTTTTCAAAAACACAAGACTCAACAATTTGGATTGCTTATCATGTTGGTAATGTTGAATTTATGTAAATATTAATCTCATATGTATAAAACGATCGGAAAAATCCGGGTCGTTACAGAGAGCCATGCTCGGGGCTAAAACCACAAAACGAGAGCTCGATGGAGCCAAATCCATAAAACAGCCAGTATAGGGGCTGGATAAATATTCCTACACGCGAGCCTTGTTGGGGTGTATAATACCGCTAAAAATAGAGTTAGATGGGGCTAAATCCACAAAAATTATTTCTCATTAGAAGTCACGTGGAACTTAAATTCCACGACCCTTCGTCGATTGTCCACCCTGCTCCGAAAGTCACTGGAGGAGTTGATGGGGCATGAGATGAGTGTCGTGATCCTAAAACACCGGGAGAACCAAAAAGGGTGTCTTCGGATACTCTGGCACACCAACCTTTAAAAACAAAATATGGAATTGACGGTATATGGTTCTTTTATCTAGTTCATATGGCGGATGGCTCTCACTTGACTTATGTTTTATTTGAAGATCACCAAGTTTGAAGTTTTGTTACATTTTTTAAGTATTTGCTCGAGACGAGATGTTTACATAATCGAGAAGTTAAAGTTGATTAAGTGAGAGCCATGTCGGAATAATTTATGTTCCACATTGAGTTCAAGACGTTGCGGTTTTATACAATCCTTTGAAGATTTATCAGTTGTTAAAAAGCTTAATTAAAGGTTCGAGTCGAAGATTTTGTTTGAGATTGTTTGAGGACAAACAATGATAAGTGTGGGGGAGTTGATCGGGTCTTAAATGTCGATCATTATTGATGTTAAGAGGTGAATTTTATGTGTATATTTGAGGTTTAAAAAGTTATTTCATGAGGTTTTTATAATGAGTAATGATTTGGGACGAGAACGCGAAAACGATGGTTAAAACAAGCAAAAAAGGCAAAAACTGAAGCCCAGCAGCAAGGAGGCGGCTCAGAGTGCATGTAGGTGCCTGTCTGGTGCAAAAACTTTTTCAGGTGGAAAACGGGCAAAAGGAGGCGGCTGGGTTTTGCGGCTGGGCGTATGTAGGCGCCCGGTGAGCGTAATTTGCGGCTGGAACTATTTTTGGATAAAATTTAAGGCCGAATTTGAGGGATTTAATGCTTGGGGGTTACCCTACTTCACCCCTATATAATAGAAACCCTAAGCTATGAATTTACATCCTTTTCCATCAGTTTTTAGAGCATTAAACACACAAAAACACACCATCAATCATCATCAAATCAAGATTCAAGCTAGGATTCAAGGAGTGTTCTTCATGCAACTTCAAGAAGCAACCATGATGATCATTACCAACATGCTTAGCTAGTTTCTTTCACTTTATTCCTTCCATGAACAATTGATACATGTGTTCTTTTCATTCAAGTTTATGTGGTTTGTAATGTTATGAAACTTATGTCTTTTGAATTGTGATATTATAAACCTATTGGTTATTGATCAATGCAAGTATTATTGATTGTGATTATTGCAAGTTGAATTATAGTGATTTAACATTGTGTTCTTGATCCAACTTAGTGTTAATTAGATTAAGGATAAAGACATAGTGTCTAGGTTGCATGGTTTAATCCCAAGATAGTTAGAATTAATAAGCCTAAGAAATCTTGTCTATGAGATTTGATCAATACTTAATAAGTATAATACTTGTTTGAATGAATGCATGTTAGATTGGGATTGTGCAGGGATAAAGACTCTTAATCAATTGATTATAACCTTTTCATTTAGCTCATTGTTTATGCTCTTAAATACTCAAAATTTACATTTGCTTAGTAATTATTAATCTAGTCTTTACTTTAGTTAATTTTAGTTAATCACAAATAAACAAATCTTGAAATTGCTTGCTAGTTAACCACAACTTCCCGTGGAACGAATCCTGCTTACCCTATCTAAAGTAGAGTAATTAGGCTATTTTTTACCGGCCCTTTGACACCGATCAATAACTGCATACAAGATAGCATCACTAACGCAAATAACGCAATCAAGTACAAGCTAGCATGTTAGATTGCATAAACAAGAATATAACACGTTGTGCTACCCAAAATACAAACATACAACACAAAAATGGTTAACCATACCCAAATGTACTAATCATCACATGAATAGCACCAACAACCTGTAGTGACCCGAAATTTTCCATGCTTATATATATTAAATTAAATTGATATTTACATGATTAAATGTTTCCAACATGTTAAGCAATCAAACTTGTTAAGACTTGATTAATTGAAATGAGTTTATGTAGTCAATTGATCACCCAAGTTGACCGGCGATTCTCGAACGTTTAAACTTGTAACAACTACATGATGATATATATATGGATATATATATATATATATATATATATATATATATATATATATATATATATATATATATATATATATATATATATATATATATATTTAACATAAGAATTATCATAGGTAAGTATCACACTAAGTATATTAACAATGAGTTATATACATAAAAATGAGACTATTGAATTAAGAAACTCGAAACGATATATATAACGATTATCGTTATAACAACGTCTTACTAAATACATATGAATCATATTAAGATATTGATACACTTTGTTTAACATGATAAAATGATAATTAAATATATCATTAAGTGTGTTAACAATGAACTACATATGTAAAACAAGACTACTAACTTAAGAGTTTCGAAACGAGTTATATATGTAACGATTATCATTGTAACGACGTTTTAATATATATATATATATATATATATATATATATATATATATATATATATATATATATATATATACATATATATATATATATATATATATATATATATTATATTAAGATATATTCATACACCATGTTATCATGATAATATGATAATTTAACATCTCATTAGATATAATAAACAATGGGTTAACTACATTAAATGAGATCGTTAACTTAAAAGTTTCAAGACAACACTTACATGTAACAACTAACGGTGACTTAACGACTCAGTTAAAATGTATATACATGTAGTGTATTAAGTTATATTAATACACATTTGAAAGACTTCAAGACATATATCAAAACACTCATACTTAACAAAATGCTTACAATTACATTCTCATTCATTTTCATCAACAATTCTACTCATATTCATTTAGTCTTCGTACTCGTATTATACCCAGCTTCTAGACGTACTTACAATGGGTATATACCAATAGGAACTAGCATGAGATTCCACTCTTGATTATGTCATGCATGACTAATCAAGTTTAACTTCTACCATGAACTAGTCAACTAACAAGAACTCCTTTTAACCCCACTCACCACTCACCATTCACTTCATTTCATTTCCATTTTCCTTTCAAATTCTTTCTCAACACACACATAAACCTATGAACGAATTTTTCCAGTAACCAAATCATCATTTTCATCAAAAACTACTTCAAGAATCAAGCTATAATCATCATAGGAAGAACACTTCAAGAACACTTCGAAAATCCTTTCAAGTTTGCAAGTATACTTCCAAGCTTTCTAATCCATTCCAAGTAATTAACTAAGATCAAGAAACCTTTGTTATTTATAGTAGGTTATCTTTCTTATTCAAGGTAAAACTCATATCCAAACTTTGATTCAATTTCTATAACTATAACTATCTTAATTCGAGTAGAAATCTTACTTTAACTTGTTTTCATGTCATGATTCTACTTCAAGAACTTTCAAGCCATCCAAGGATCCTTTGAAGTTAGATCATTTCTTGTCACTTCCAGTAGGTTTACCTACTAAACTTGAGGTAGTAATGATGTTCATAATATCATTCGATTCATATATATATATATATATATATATATATATATATATATATATATATATATATATATGTAGTAATGATGTTCATAATATCATTCGATTCATATATATATATATATATATATATATATATATATATATATATATATATATATATAACTATCTTATTCGAAGATTTAAACTTGTAATCACTAGAACATAGTTTAGTTAATTCTAAACTTGTTCGCAAACAAAGTTAATCCTTCTAACTTAACTTTTAAAATCAACTAAACACATGTTATATATCTATATGATATGCTAACTTAATGATTTAAAACCTGGAAGCGCGAAGAACACCGTAAAACCGGACATACGCCGTCGTAGCGAAACCGGGGGCTGTTTTGGTTTGGATAATTAAAAACTATGATAAAATTTGATTTAAAAGCTATACTTCTGGGAAAATGATTTTTCTTATGAACATGAAACTATATCCAAAAATTATGGTTAAACTCAAAGTGGAAGTATGTTTTTCAAAATGGTCATCAAGACGTCGTTCTTTCGACTGAAATGACTACCTCTAAAAAATGACTTGTAACTTGTATTTCCGACTATAAACTTATACTTTTTCTGTTTCGTTTCATAAATTTTAGTTCATTATGAAACCATAGCAACTTGAATCACTCAAAACGGATTTAAAACGAAGAAGTTATGGGTAAAACAAGATTGGATACTTTTGCTTGTTGTAGCTACGTGAAATTTGTAACAAATCTATACAAATCATAACTTAACTAACTTATATTGTATTACACATGTATTCTAACATATATTATGTAATCTTGGGATACCATAGACACGTATACAATATTTTGACATATCATATCGACCCATCTATATAATATATTTCGGAACAACCATAGACACTCTATATGCAGTAATGCTTGAGTTAGCTATACAGGGTTGAGGTTGATTCCAAAATAATATATATACTTTGAGTTGTGATCTAGCCTGAGACTTTCATACCCTAGGTCATGTATTGATTCGAGATAATATATATTGATTTATTTCTGTACATCTAACTGTGGACAACTAGTTGTACATTACTAACGTTGGACTGTTAACTTAACAAACTTAAATCATTAAAACGTAATAAAAATGTTGTGAATATATTTCGATCATACTTTGATATATATGTACATATTTGTTATAGGTTCGTGAATCGACCAGTGGCCAAGTCTTATTTTTCAACAAAGTGAAAATACGTGAAAGTGAGTTATAGTCCCACTTTTGAAATCTATTATTTTTGGGATGAGAATACATGCAGTTTTATAAATGTTAGACAAAATAGACACAAGTGATCGAAATTACATTCTATGTTGAATTATCAAAATTACCCCAACTCAATTTAATAAGGCAAAAGAGAATAATAAGGGAAAGGGCATCAAAATAGAGAAACCTGATTCCGACCCTGATGAACTTTTTGTGTATCGTAAACGCCCGTATTTCTTAGATATTAACAATAATCCGGGAACATCTAGGCCACCAGGTTTTTCTAAACCATTTGTGAAAATGACAACTCGTATTAGAGGATCACCATGTATCCCTAGGAAATTAGCCAAACGAACCAATTCTGAAGAAGAAGAAACGAGTGAGTCGGAATAAAGAGTTGTAATCATGCTGTGTAATATATGTATTGTTGTGTACTTGTACTTTTAAGATATATGTAAAAATTGTTTGTATTGTTTGTTAATTATCTTTTACGAATCTAATCCTTATTTATTTTACAGTATAAAAACAAAAATGGACGTTAAGGATAGACAACCAAAAATTTTAGAAGACCTACCAGGGGATATGATTGATGAAATCTTGTCTAGAGTCGGGCAGAATTCATCAGCACAATTATTTACGGTGAAATTAGTTTGTCGAACGTTTGAGAGACATTCCAGGCATGCCTTAGTTTATAAGAGGCTTTCCTTTGAAAGATGGGGTATATCACATTGGGGAGACTTTAAGTTACGCCGAGTTTTCTTTAAGGCATTTAGTGCGGGAAACCCAGATGCAATTTTACGCTACGGGTTGAGAACCTATTTTGACTCAACCTATCCCAACATAGGACTTCGTGCATTAGAAAGAGCTTCAAACATGCAATTTAAAGAAGCATGTTATGCTTACGGATTAGTAATGTTCGCTTCTCACCAAATTGAGAAAAAGAACATCGGGTTACAACTGTTAAATAAAACATTCCCACAAGTGACGGATTCAGTAGTTGGGGTGAGAAACAAGGTTTTTAGATTGTTACAGGGCTGTTGGGTATTACGTAACCCTCGTCCTTTTGACGACGTTACAACATGCTGCCTAGCCAACGGCCACAACGGTTATTTTCCACAAGACCAAGGATGGGAAATAATATTAGTAAAACCAGAATGTATGACCTGTTTCTAGACCTATGAATTACGTGTTTTTATTGCCTTTGCTGAACGACTTGCGTATTATCTGGAACTGTCTTAGCAACTACCTTGTATCAAAGTTATTGTGTGCTATATTTCATGCTATATGTAAAATTGTGGTATTATACGTTTGTAAAATATTGTATAAAAGTTTGAGCGCGAAATATTATTATTAGTTTTTCATATAGAATTATAGTAGTTGAATTGTATATTAGCTGCTAAGTATGAACTTAACGGGTAGGTACTACCCGAATTATAAATTATAAAACGCTAATATGAAGAAAAAGCTTTTATAAATGAGTTCATATCATGCTACGAAATACTATTAACTACTCTTAATATTCTGTATGATTAACTTGATTCATTTGATTATTTTTGAAGGAAATGGCACCGACTACTCGAAATACTCAGAATATGACCGAGGAAGACTTCCGTGTTTTTCTTGCTGCAAATGTAGCCGCAGTGCAGGCTACAATACGAAATAACAACAATAACTCTGAAACTAGCAATGGATCTAACGCCACTAGAAATCGTGTAGGATGCTCCTACAAAGAATTCACTGCCTGCAAACCTTTGGAATTTGATGGAACCGAGGGTCCAATCGGATTGAAACGGTGGACCGAGAAGGTTGAATCGGTGTTTGCTATAAGTAAATGTACTGAAGAAGACAAAGTAAAGTACGCTACGCATACCTTCACACGTACTGCGTTAACATGGTGGAATACCTATCTCGAGCAGGTAGGACAAGATGCTGCTTATGCACTACCGTGGTTAGCATTCAAGCACTTGATGAACGAGCAGTATCGTCCCAGAAACGAGGTCAATAAACTCAAGGTAGAGCTTAGAGGATTACGAACGCAAGGTTTCAATATCACCATGTATGAACGACGATTCACAGAGTTGTGCCTATTGTGTCCCAGAGCGTTCGAAGACGAAGAAGAGAAGATCGACGCATTTGTAAAAGGGTTACCGGAAAGGATTCAAGAAGATGTGAGTTCACACGAGCCCGCCTCCATACAAAAGGCAAGTCGAATGGCTCACAAACTAGTGAACCAAATTGAGGGTAGGATTAAAGATCAGGCGGCCGAAGAGGCCAAAACGAAGCAAGTCAAGAGAAAGTAGGAAGAAACCAGTGACAAGAGTCACCAATACAACAACAACAATTACAACCAAAATCGCAACAACTATCCCAACAACCACAACATCAACCGCAACAACAACAATCGCAATCCCAACAACTACTACAACAAACGTCCCAACAACAATAATTACAATAAACGCCCCAATAACAACAACAACAGTCCCAACAACAATCTCAATAACAACAATGGCGACAACAATCAGAAAACTCCATGCTATAGGTGTGATGGATATCATCCGGATAAATACTGTAAGGTTGTATGTACCAAATGTAAAAGACCGGGTCATGGTGCGACGAAGTGTGAAACTTTCGGACCAACGACTGGAGGAACAAATAATGCCCACATTGTTTGTTTCGGATGCGGGAAGAAGGACCACTTCAAAACTACGTGCCCAAATCAGGGGAATATTAATGGGCAAGGCCGCGGAAGAGTTTTCAATATTAATGCGGCAGAAGCGCAGGAAGACTCGGAGCTTGTTACGGGTACGTTTCTTATTGACAATAAAGATGCTTATGTTTTATTTGATTCGGGTGCAGATAGAAGCTATATGAGTAGGGATTTTTGTGCTAAATTAAGTTGTCCAGTAACACCTTTGGATAATAAATTTTTACTCGAATTAGCCAACGGCAAATTAATTTCAGCAGATAATATATGTCGAAATCGAGAAATTAAACTGGTTACCGAAACGTTTAAGATTGATTTGATACCAGTAGAGTTAGGAAGTTTTGATGTGATAATCGGCATGGACTGGTTGAGAGAAGTGAAAGCAGAGATTGTTTGTTACAAAAATGCAATTCGCATTGTACGAGAAAAAGGAAACCCCTTAATGGTGTACGGAGAAAAGAGCAACGCGAAGCTAAATCTTAATAGTAATTTGAAGGCGCGGAAACTAATAAGAAAAGGTTGCTATGCTGTTCTAGCACACGTCGATAAAATGAATACCGAAGAAAAGGACATCAATGATGTTCCCGTCGCAAAAGAATTTCTCGATGTATTTTCGAAAGAATTACCGGGACTACCTCCACACCGATCCGTTGAATTTCAAATAGATCTTGTACCAGGAGCTGCACCGATAGCTCGTGCTCCATACAGACTCGCACCCAGCGAAATGAAGGAACTCCAGAGCCAATTGCAAGAAATTTTAGAGCGTGATTTCATTCGACCAAGCACATCACTGTGGGGAGCTCCTGTTTTGTTTGTCAAAAAGAAGGATGGTACATTCAGGTTGTGTATCGACTACCGAGAGTTGAACAAACTTACCATCAAGAACTGATATCTACTACCAAGAATTGACGACTTATTTGATCAACTACAAGGCTCGTCAGTTTATTCGAAGATCGATTTACGTTCTGGGTATCATCAAATGCGGGTGAAGGAGGATGATATTCCGAAGACTGCTTTTAGAACGCGTTACGGTCATTACGAGTTTATGGTTATGCCGTTTGGGTTGACTAACGCACCAGCTGTGTTCATGGACCTTATGAACCGAGTGTGTGGACCATATCTTGACAAGTTTGTCATTGTCTTCATCGATGACATACTTATTTAATCAAAGAATGATCAAGAACACGAAGAACATTTAAGAAAAGTGCTAGAATTGTTGAGAAAAGAAAAACTGTACGTTAAGTTTTCAAAGTATGCATTTTGGTTGGAAGAAGTTCAATTCCTCGAACACGTAGTGAACAAAGAAGGTATTCAGGTTGATCCGTCAAAGATTGAAACCGTTGAAAATTGGGAAACCCCAAAAACTCCGAAGCATATACGCCAATTTTTAAGATTGGCTGGTTACTACAGAAGATTCATCCAAGATTTTTCCAAAATAGCAAAACCCATGACTGCATTAACGCATGAAGGGAAGAAATTTGAATGGAAGGATGAGCAGGAGAAAGCGTTTCAATTGTTGAAGAAAAAGTTAACTACGGCACCTATATTGTCATTGCCTGAAGGGAATGAAGATTTTGTGATTTATTGTGACGCATCAAAGCAAGGTCTCGGTTGTGTATTAATGCAACGAACAAAAGTAATTGCTTATGCGTCCAGACAATTGAAGATTCACGAGCAAAATTATACGATTCACGATTTGGAATTAGGCGCTGTTGTTTTTTGCATTAAAGAATTGGAGGCACTACTTATATTGAAAGGACCCGTTCATATACATTATAAACGATTCACAATAGTTGATTACATTGCGAGGTATTTGACCTCTATATGATACATTTTACAAACATTGCATTCGTTTTTAAAAGACAAACTTTCTTTACATCGAAAATTGACAGGCATGCATACCATTTCATAATATCCACTATCCAACTATAAATTGATTTAATAATAATCTTTGATGAACTCAATGACTCAAATGCAACGTTCTTCGAAATATGCTATGAAAGACTCCAAGTAATATCTTTAAAATGAGCAAATGCACAGCGGAAGATTTCTTTAACACCTGAGAATAAACATGCTTTAAAGTGTCAACCAAAAGGTTGGTGAGTTCATTAGTTTATCATAATCATTTATTTCCATCATTTTAATAGACCACAAGAATTTCATTTCTAGTTCTCATAAATATACGTCCCATGCATAGAGACAAAAAATAATCATTCATATGGTGAACACCTGGTAACCAACATTAACTAGAAACATATAAGAATATCCCCTATCATTCCGGGATCCTCCTTCGGACATGATATAAATTTCGAAGTACTAAAGCATCCGGTACTTTGGATGGGGTTTGTTAGGCCCAATAGATCTGTCTTTATGATTCGCATCAATTAGGGTGTCTGTTCCCTAATTCTTAGATTACCAGACTTTAATAAAAAGGGGCATATTCGATTTCGATAATTCAACCATAGAATGTAGTTTCAATTACTTGTGTCTATTTCGCCAAACATTTATAAAAGCGCATGTATTCTCAGTCCCAAAAATATAAAGGGTAAAAAAGGCAAATGAAACTCACCATACTGTATTTCGTAGTAAAAATACATATAACGTCATTGAACAAGTGCAAGGTTGGCCTCGGATTCACGAACCTAAATTAATTATATATATTTATGTGTTGGTCAATATTTGTCTCACAAATTAGGTCAAGTCATAGTGTACTACCATCCTAATGCTCGAGACTAATATGCAAAAGTCAACAAAAGTAAATTTGACTCAAAATAATTTCCAAAAATCTATACATGATTAATATATAGTTTAAATATCGTCGTTTTATATTTTTAAAAGATTTATTAGAGTAAATAATATAATTTATTTATTAATAAATAAAATTTTATATTAAATTTATATAATAAAATATACTTATATATATATTAAGTAATAAAATTTATAGGGTTCATTTAATATCAGAAAGATAATATGATAGGTATTATTAAAGTAAGTTATTACACGTTGTAAAATATGTTTGTATCACATATTTATTTGATAAAATAATATCTATAATGATAGTAAGTAAAAGTTGTATTATTTTGTAATAATAATTATTATTATAAAAATATCAATATTTATAATTACTAAGATGACATTATGATAAAACGATAATTCTAATTATGATAACTTTAATATTTACGATAATTTTTAATATTATCTTTAAAATAATAATTCTATTTAAAATAATAATAATAATGATATTTTATAGTAACAATGCCATTTCTATTAAAATGATAATTTTTGTTAAAATGATAGTTTTAATACTAACGATACTTTTAATAATAATAGTAATGATAAAAATAATAAGAACGATAATTTTATCTAAATCAATATCGTATAATATTTTAATTTCATCATGATACTCTTACTCATTATTTCCTAATCGTTTCATTTAATAGCTTTTAATAGTCTTTTATATCGTGTTCATAATAATGATAATAATAGTAATCAAAATAATTAGGTATTACAAATATTTGTTTTAATTACACTAATATTAATAATGATAGTTACTATAACATTATTAACGATAATACTAATAATTATCTTAATGATAATATAGTAATAATAATAATAACAATAACAATAACCATTTTTAAATAATGATATATATATTAATAATGATAATAATAATAATAATAATAATAATAATAATAATAATAATAATAATAATAATAATAATAATAATAATAATAATAATAATAATAATAATTGGATAATAATAATAATACTAATTATAACTTTAACGATAATAACGATAGTAATAATAAAAAATAATAATAATTTTTAATGATAAATCCCTTTTATTGATAAAGATAATAATAATGATAATAATAAGATAAAACTAGAACGACGATAAAAACGACGATAATAATAATCATTTTTAATAAAAATATCAAAAATTCAATTGATTATAACTTCTAATCCGTTCATCGAAACCATTCGATATCTAAAGGAAAAGTTCTTAATTTTTCGCTAGCTTTCCAAGGACATGCATATCTTATACCTTATCTCAACCGCAAGTGTAACTAATTCAAGATTCAACCTAACATGTCTAAGGGCAATATCAAAAGTACAAGCATGCATAATCCTAAATACTCGAGAAATAGTCAGGGATACACTATTAGTATGTAAAAGTTAAATTATGAGTACTCACGTATCAATATTGAGATTCAATATTGCAGGAAAGGTACGTAGACGCAACGGAAATGATAAACACTATATTGACCTCACGAGCATACCCATGAACCATACTCAATCACCTCCATAGCTATAACCCATAATTTCCTTAATCCTATCCTACTCGAAAAACAATTTCAAAATCACTCGGATAGCACTCCGTCGTAATATTTTATGTATACTAATAATATCTTGAAATAATACGGAGTAAATATATATATGTAAATCGATTGAGAGAGTTTAGAGAAAAATATTTTCAAGTTTCTATGAAATAATGAAACCTATTGAATTCTATTTATAATAGATTTTTGAATTATTAAAGTGAATTATTAAAGTATGAATTATTAAAGTGAATTATTAAAGTATGAATTATTAAAGTGAATTATTAAAGTATGAATTATTAAAGTGAATTATTAAAGTTAAGGTAAAGTAAAAATAAAGTAAAGGTAAAGTTTAAGTATAGTAAAAGTATAAAACTATGTACGTATAATACGCGTATAAATATATATAATATTAATTTAAATTGTTATATATATTTAATAAAATAAAATATAAATATTGTTATCTTTATCATACTAGTTAAGTAATGAGTTGTCAAAAGTGGTTCTAGATATTTATAAAAGTTATATACGTTTTAATAATAAAGTTCTTTTTAAACTGAAAACGTTTTTGTACGTTTGAAACTAAATAGATAAATCGAGTCTTTATGAGATTCAATCTTCCACTATCCTTTGTCTAGTTCTCAATGATTGACAATTTGTTCTTATTTATAAATCACTTTACCATTTTCCGAATATTATTAAAATGGAAAGATTTCTTAAATCAACGTGGGCCTTTCAACAGAGACTTGTAATCATAATTCAATATATCTGATAATTCAATCATTTGATCTTATCTTCTAATTCCATTGATAAACTTTTTGAAACAGATACAATCATATAAAGTATTTAATCTAATATTTTGTTTACGTTTCAAGTTATAATATATATACACATATACATATATAATCATATTCGTTTAATGGTTCGTGAATCGTTGGAACTTGGTCGAGGTTGAATGAATGTATGAACATAGTTTAAAATTCTTAAAATTTAACTTAACAAATATTGCTTATCGTGTCGGAAACATATAAAGATTAAAGTTTAAATTTGGTTGGAAATTTCCGGGTTGTCACAGTACCTACCCGTTAAAGAAATTTCGTCCCGAAATTTGAGTGGAAAGGTCGTGAATGATAATAAGTATGTTTTCATGATGCATACGGGCTGAAAATTAGAGTTTTATCATCAGCGAATAATTTGGATAAACAATCCATTTATATGAAGAGTACGAATGAAGCTAACATAGAAGAATGAAATGAGTAAGTGTAGATTCATCTTATCATTTGATGTAGATATGATTGATTCCCAGATTTCAAAGGGATTTGAAGAAAATCTTCTTAATAAGATTTGACTCTCCGGTAATCAAGGGAATTAGGATCCGCTTTAAATGCGATCGTCCATTTTAATTGTTCTGTCGGAGATTTTCTTATAAATTCACCTCATTCGTTTCCTTACAACTCACACCTTCTGTTGATGCATTTTATGCAAGTCCCTAGACATCTACCCACGTACATTGCAGGTACAACAGTTTACAGGCCACCATGATTGCTCGTTATTATCCTATCCGTGTTTGTATGTGGTTACAGGAATTGCAGGAACGAGATTTAGATGTTTGACTATGTTAGACTTAGTCATATGTACGAGTGAAGCCTCACTAGTACGGCTGATAGGCTCATACGCACAGTTGATACTGAGCTAAGTCACAATTACAACCTAAATGAGAAGACACGAGTGAGTGATCACCCGTACGGCTGATGAAGCTAACTCATACGTGTGATGAATGAATCGTATAAGTGAGTCAACAGCAGGGGTATATAAAGTCTTATGTTCTTCATTTTAGGTTAAGCCTCTCATTTGTTACACACACTCAGATCTAGTGAGCTCCTCCGATTCTCTCTCAGTCCAAATCACCCAGGTGGTGAATAATAGCTCTAGGTGTTGATCTAATCACACTTGATTTAGTTGTGGTTTGACTAAATTAATCAAAAAAAAACTTAACCTATTCACTAGAGGGTTTGATTTACTTATTCCGCCATTGTGTGAGTTAAATCTGTTGATTTCTAAGTTCCTAGTCATATTTCATCACCTTCTATTCTTTCCTCCTCAACTCATATTTTAAAGTATTCATCAATATGCTCCATCCAGTTCTGATTCTCGATATACTTCTAACTTTCATATCGGTCATTCTTCTTTTTCATCTACCGCCGAAAGAATCTATTTACTTCTACTATACTCTTAGGTTTATAGTGTTTCTAGTTCTCCCGTGTCTTTATATTGCTATATGCATCGATATATATGGTTTATAATTTCTGGTTTGTCGTTGGGCTTTATATGTTCCCTTATATTTCAAAGTCTCTGCTTCTGTCTTCTATAATCATTATCATTCACAGTTAATGTTCTCTTTTATTTGCTGCAATTTATACCCCAATTTCTATTTCGGAGTTTTGTCCTTTCGTTTCTTCTTCTTGCGATTAAGCACCGCTTGTAATGGTCCAGAATTCACAGATATGAATTTCGGAATGAACATTGTTAATGTTCTAGGAAAGAAATTGTGATGGCAAGATCTTGACTTGTCAAATTACTAGAATACCTTGGAAAAGGCCGAATCATCAAGAAATATTTTCTTGATATTTTAAAGGTTAAATAGAATACAAGAGTCGTATAACATGGCACATGATGATGTTATGATCTGTGAATCATCACGTTCCATTTAGAAACTCAGCATGACTTACTGTAATATAATCACATTGATCAAGTGTCATTATATTATACTAATTCATGCTTCAGTTCCCAACACTACTTCAAAATATTCCTATTTTAAACTTGAATGTTTCAGAATTTAGAAACTAAAATAGTTTCTTTTATGATGTAATACAGATAGCGCGAAGAGGTAAATGATTTCAAATAAGAAAAATTAAGAAAATATCTTCAGAAATATGGAGGATATTTATAATGAAATATATGATGATATTTTAGAATTTCTAATATCATAGGATGATGAAGAATATTATCCGCAGGGGTTTAGAGTCAGGAGCAAGGTATTCGTTAATGACTTCAGTAGGTACTGAATCATTTGGATCCTTTGAAGTCAGGTTCAGTCTTTGTAATTTGTCCACAGCCTCCTTCCTATTTTGCTCAATCCGTTTTCCAGTTTCAAAACTTCTCTTTTTCTGCGCTTTGCCATCACACTTCATCATTATCATCCAGCTTTTACTGTTTAAAGTTGTTTATAGTTTTTGCTGCTTCATCAGCATTTTTTCCATTTTCAGAGAACCAATTTGTAGTTCGGAGTGTTTTTCAGAAACTTCACATTCAAATTAAGTCTAGAAGATAGACGTTATATATACACATATAACTGTTGGCGTAGACTTGCTGCGAGATTTCAAAATACTGATTGCTAATTCCCAATGATTCGTATGGCAATTCTCATTACAAGATGCGAATGAGTAAATGATAGGGTTTCAATGAATAATTATAATGACTTTTTGGAGAGGCTAAAGTCAAAGGGTAATGAAGTTGTTGGTACAACTGCTAATAATGTGGTGGAATGTAAAAGGTTCCCTGGTAATGATGGTGTATATCTCAAGGTTATAATAAGGTTAGTCTGTCTGAAAAGTCGAAGTTGACTTGCTGGAGCTGTGACAAAACTGGCTACTTTGAATAGGAGTCGCAAAGTTATTTTTGCTAATAAATGCCAAAGAATCTGACGGGGATACGTTGTTTAAACTTTTACTTTGGTTTCAAGAGTTTTTCGGGTACATAACTGTGGGTAACATGTGGTTGGATCATCATCTCGATTGCTCATCATTCGAAGTGTCTTCAGAAATTTTCAAAGGGTTTGAACACAGATTGTAATCGTTAACATACATTTGATGTTCTAACACAGTTTTGAAGTCAAAATATAGCTTGTGAAAGATGTAAGGATCTAAGAGTAATGATTCTGGTCATATCTCAAGTTGAATTTTGAGATTTCAAAATCAGAATATGTAATTAAATTTTGAATGAGTATGGTTGTTTTGATTTCTATAAAAGAATGTATATTGTTGTGAAAGTAGGGAGTATAATGGATGATTTGTTAAATCAGATTCGAAGAATGTAACATATTAATTGTGAATTTATATATCTCTCGAGTATTACCTACCCGTTAAAAAAATTTCACAATTAATATTTTGTACAAAAAAATTTTATTACAGTCTTTATGAAAATATATATATGTATATTTTCTTCAGATGTAACATAGATTTAATGAGTTAATGTTAAATTAAACTCATTTGATTTACGGTTGAAACTAGAATTGAATAATCCCTAAAGGCTTTAAAAAGTACATAACTTTTACGCAGTATTTCTTTAATGACATTGAAATTATGAATCAATAATTCGTTATTTGTTGATGTATGATGTTCGGTTCGTGGAATTCTTGTGAATTTCGCAAAGTACGAATGATGTTATCTGAAAAGTTTCGGGTACATCGATGATGAAAGTGTAAAATCAAATATATACCTGATTTATTATGAATTGGAATTTGTTGAATTGCGACAGAGATTGTAGTTAACGCTGGTTAAGTTGCGGTCGAAGGACGTACATTATTGCATATTTGTAATATGAAATAACCGAGTAGTTAAGATTCATACACAATAGCTTAGCACGGAAAGATTTATTTCAATATATATATATATATATATATATATATATATACACACATATAATTTCTTCAGAGGGAATGAGTTAATTCTTCATAACTCGTTGATACAATATACATGTTATTGATTCGTAATGATGTCCACATTGATTCTTGAACTGACGGAGTTTGTGATGTTATCGGTGTTGTTGATTCGGATGTTGACTGTACTGACGATGCTGGTAACGCTGACGGTACTGTTGATGTTGTTGGTAAAGCAAGTTTAGCTTGTTAATCACACACCATTTTTGTCAGGGTTTCTACTCTTCCTTCTATCATTTTGGTTCGCTTAACTGATTTATGGTTAGGGCTAGATTAGATAATCTCTAAGACTTTAGAGATTACATAATCGCCGCGGAATATTTCTCCAATGAAGTTATGAATTAATACTTCGTCAGTTATTGTTGTTGGTACTCCTTGGTATCTATGGTGCGTATGACGTTGATGCGCGTGGGACAGATTGTGAAGTTGAGGTTTACGACGCGGTTGTGGTTGGAGGTAGTAATGGTACTGTTGGCGTTGATGATGGTGGTACTGGTTATGCTGCTGATGCTGCTGCTGGTGTTTGTAATATCTGCACCATATTCTCCAAAGCCACTACCCGAGCGCGAAGCTCGTTGACTTCTTCTATTACACCGGGGTGATTGTCGGTTCGGACGAGCGGATAAATAAAATCTAAAATTTGATGTAATATATAATCGTGACGAGATACTCTGGAAATGAGCGAGAAAATGGTGTTTCGGACAGGTTCGTCGGTAAGTGCTTTAGGTTCTTCGTCAAGAGGGCAATGTGGTGGATGGAAGGGATCACCTTCTTCTTGTCTCCAATGATTGAGGAGGCTACGAACCCATCCCCAATTCATCCAGAATAGGTGATGACTGATTGGTTGATCTATTCCGGTCACACTGCTTTCGGAGCTTGAATGGGATTCCATTTCGGAATCTGAGTGACTTGAACTGATGACGAATTCCATTTCGTACGATTGGATAAAGGATTTTTTTTTTCGATATGAAATGATTTTGGCTAACGGATGGTATTCTAATTACATAGAATATATATATATATATATATATATATATATATATATATATATATATATATATATATATATATATATATATATATATATATATATATCAAAAGATTTCGTAGATTACGGAGGACTTTGCGGGATATGTCAGGCAAAGTTTAAAGTAACAGATACGATAAAATATGATTTAGCAGATATGCTAAGATATGAATTTTTGTCTATACACTATTCATGCAATCAATGCAGCAAGACGTGTCTTAGACTAAAAATGATAAGCAGGTAATTTCCTGAGGATGATAAGTAGTTAATTTTCGACACAAAATGATAAGCAAAACTTTTGACATGCAGACACGGTCGAAGTCCAGACTCACTAATGCATCCTATCGACTTATCAGTTAGACACACTAATGCAGACCTGGTTCTCTAAGACCACCGCTCTGATACCAACTGAAAGGACCCGTTCATATACATTATAAACGATTCACAATAGTTGATTACATTGCGAGGTATTTGACCTCTATATGATACATTTTACAAACATTGCATTCGTTTTTAAAAGACAAACTTTCTTTACATCGAAAATTGACAGACATGCATACCATTTCATAATATCCACTATCCAACTATAAATTGATTTAATAATAATCTTTGATGAACTCAATGACTCAAATGCAACGTTCTTCGAAATATGCTATGAAAGACTCCAAGTAATATCTTTAAAATGAGCAAATGCACAGCGGAAGATTTCTTTAACACCTGAGAATAAACATGCTTTAAAGTGTCAACCAAAAGGTTGGTGAGTTCATTAGTTTATCATAATCATTTATTTCCATCATTTTAATAGACCACAAGAATTTCATTTCTAGTTCTCATAAATATACGTCCCATGCATAGAGACAAAAAATAATCATTCATATGGTGAACACCTGGTAACCGACATTAACTAGAAACATATAAGAATATCCCCTATCATTCCGGGATCCTCCTTCGAACATGATATAAATTTCGAAGTACTAAAGCATCCGGTACTTTGGATGGGGTTTGTTAGGCCCAATAGATCTATCTTTAGGATTCGCGTCAATTAGGGTGTCTGTTCCCTAATTCTTAGATTACCAGACTTTAATAAAAAGGGGCATATTCGATTTCGATAATTCAACCATAGAATGTAGTTTCAATTACTTGTGTCTATTTCGTCAAACATTTATAAAAGCGCATGTATTCTCAGTCCCAAAAATATAAAGGGTAAAAAAGGCAAATGAGACTCACCATACTGTATTTCGTAGTAAAAATACATATAACGTCATTGAACAAGTGCTAGGTTGGCCTCGGATTCACGAACCTAAATTAATTATATATATTTATGTGTTGGTCAATATTTGTCTCACAAATTAGGTCAAGTCATAGTGTACTACCATCCTAATGCTCGAGACTAATATGCAAAAGTCAACAAAAGTAAATTTGACTCAAAATAATTTCCAAAAATCTATACATGATTAATATATAGTTTAAATATCGTCGTTTTATATTTTTAAAAGATTTATTAGAGTAAATAATATAATTTATTTATTAATAAATAAAATTTTATATTAAATTTATATAATAAAATATACTTATATATATATTAAGTAATAAAATTTATAGGGTTCATTTAATATCAGAAAGATAATATGATAGGTATTATTAAAGTAAGTTATTACATGTTGTAAAATATGTTTGTATCACATATGTATTTGATAAAATAATATCTATAATGATAGTAAGTAAAAGTTGTATTATTTTGTAATAATAATTATTATTATAAAAATATCAATATTTATAATTACTAAGATGACATTATGATAAAACGATAATTCTAATTATGATAACTTTAATATTTACGATAATTTTTAATATTATCTTTAAAATAATAATTCTATTTAAAATAATAATAATAATGATATTTTATAGTAACAATGACATTTCTATTAAAATGATAATTTTTGTTAAAATGATAGTTTTAATACTAACGATACTTTTAATAATAATAGTAATGATAAAAATAATAAGAACGATAATTTTATCTAAATCAATATCTTATAATATTTTAATTTCATCATGATACTCTTACTCATTATTTCCTAATCATTTCATTTAATAGCTTTTAATCGTCTTTTATATCGTGTTCATAATAATGATAATAATAGTAATCAAAATAATTAGGTATTACAAATATTTGTTTTAATTACACTAATATTAATAATGATAGTTACTATAACATTATTAACGATAATACTAATAATTATCTTAATGATAATATAATAATAATAATAATAATAACAATAACAATAACCATTTTTAAATAATGATAATAATAATAATAATAATAATAATAATAATAATAATAATAATAATAATAATAATAATAATAATAATAATAATTGGATAATAATAATAATACTAATTATAACTTTAACGATAATAACGATAGTAATAATAAAAAATAATAATAATTTTTAATGATAAATCCCTTTTATTGATAAAGATAATAATAATGATAATAATAAGATAAAACTAGAACGGCGATAAAAACGACGATAATAATAATCATTTTTAATAAAAATATCAAAAATTCAATTGATTATAACTTCTAATCCGTTCATCGAAACCATTCGATATCTAAAGGAAAAGTTCTTAATTTTTCGCTAGCTTTCCAAGGACATGCATATCTTATACCTTATCTCATCGCAAGTGTAACTAATTCAAGATTCAACCTAACATGTCTAAGGGCAATATCAAAAGTACAAGCATGCATAATCCTAAATACTCGAGCACTAGTCAGGGATACACTATTAGTATGTAAAAGTTAAATTATGAGTACTCACGTATCAATATTGAGATTCAATATTGCAGGAAAGGTACGTAGACGCAACGGAAATGATAAACACTATATTGACCTCACGAGCATGCCCATGAACCATACTCAATCACCTCCATAGCTATAACCCATAATTTCCTTAATCCTATCCTACTCGAAAAACAATTTCGAAATCACTCGGATAGCACTCCGTCGTAATATTTTATGTATACTAATAATATCTTGAAATAATACGGAGTAAATATATATATGTAAATAGATTGAGAGAGTTTAGAGAAAAATATTTTCAAGTTTCTATGAAATAATGAAACCTATTGAATTCTATTTATAATAGATTTTTGAATTATTAAAGTGAATTATTAAAGTATGAATTATTAAAGTGAATTATTAAAGTATGAATTATTAAAGTGAATTATTAAAGTATGAATTATTAAAGTGAATTATTAAAGTTAAAGTAAAGTAAAAATAAAGTAAAGGTAAAGTTTAAGTATAGTAAAAGTATAAAACTATGTACGTATAATACGCGTATAAATATATATAATATTAATTTAAATTATTATATATATTTAATAAAATAAAATAAAATATCGTTATCTTTATCATACTAGTTAAGTAATGAGTTGTCAAAAGTGGTTCTAGATATTTATAAAAGTTATATACGTTTTAATAATAAAGTTCTTTTTAAACTGAAAACGTTTTTGTACGTTTGAAACTAAATAGATAAATCGAGTCTTTATGAGATTCAATCTTCCACTATCCTTTGTCTAGTTCTCAATGATTGACAATTTGTTCTTATTTATAAATCACTTTACCATTTTCCGAATATTATTAAAATGGAAAGATTTTTTAAATCAACGTGGGCCTTTCAACAGAGACTTGAAATCATAATTCAATATATCTGATAATTCAATCATTTGATCTTATCTTCTAATTCCATTGATAAACATTTTGAAACAGATACAATCATATAAAGTATTTAATCTAATATTTTGTTTACGTTTCAAGTTATAATATATATACACATATACATATATAATCATATTCGTTTAATGGTTCGTGAATCGTTGGAACTTGGTCGAGGTTGAATGAATGTATGAACATAGTTTAAAATTCTTAAAATTTAACTTAACAAATATTGCTTATCGTGTCGGAAACATATAAAGATTAAAGTTTAAATTTGGTTGGAAATTTCTGGGTTGTCACATATATGGGGTCAAAAGTATTATATACACCGACCACAAAAGTCTCCAACATATATTTAATTAGAAACAACTGAACATGAGACAGCGTATGTGGATTGAATTGTTGAATGATTACGACTTTGAGATTCGTTACCACCCGAGGAAGGCAAATGTAGTAGCCGACGCCTTGAGCAGAAAGGATAGAGAACCTATACGAGTAAAAGCTATGAATATAATTATTCATACTAACCTTACTACTCAAATAAAAGAGGCACAACGGGAGGTTATAAAAGGAGGAAAGTTGAAGGATGAAATACCCAAAGGATCGGAAAAACATCTTAATATTCGGGAAGACGGAACCCGGTATAGGGCTGAAAGAATTTGGGTACCAAAGTTTGGATATATGAGAGAAATGGTACTTAAGGAAGCACATAAAACCAGATACTCAATACATCCTGGAGAGGGAAAGATGTACAAAGATCTCAAGAAACACTTTTGGTGGCCGAGTATGAAAGACGATATTGCTAAATACGTAGGAGAATATTTAACTTGTTCTAAGGTTAAAGCTAAACATCAGAAACCATCAGGTCTACTTCAACAACCTGAAATCCCAGAATGGAAATGGGAAAACATTACCATGGATTTCATTACTAAATTGCCAAGGACTGCAAGTGGTTATGATACTATTTGGGTAATAGTCGATCGTCTAACCAAGTCAGCACACTTTCTACCAATGAGAGAAGATGATAAAATGGAAAAGTTGGCGCGTTTATACTTGAAGGAAGTCATCTCCAGACATGGAATACCAATCTCTATTATCTCTGATAGAGATGGCAGATTTGTTTCAAGGTTTTGGCAGACATCAGCAAGCATTGGGAACTCGTCTAGATATGAGTACTGCCTATCATCCACAAACTGATGGGCAGAGTGAAAGGACGATACAGACGCTTGAAGACATGCTACGAGCATGTGTTATTGATTTTGGAAACAGTTGGGATCAACACCTACCGTTAGTAGAATTTTCCTACAGCAACAGTTACCACTCGAGTATCGAAATGGCACCGTTCGAAGCACTTTATGGTAGAAAGTGCAGGTTTCCGATTTTTTGGAGTGAGGTAGGGGATAGACAGATTACGGGTCCAGAGATAATCCAAGAAACTACCGAGAAAATCATCCAAATTCAACAACGGTTGAAAACCGCCCAGAGTCGACAAAAGAGCTACGCGGACCTTAAAATAAAAGATATAGAATTTGAAATTGGGGAGATGGTCATGCTTAAGGTTTCACCTTGGAAAGGTGTTGTTTGATTTGGTAAACGGGGAAAACTAAATCCAAGATACATTGGACCATTCAAGATTATAGATCGTGTCGGACCAGTAGCCTACCGACTTGAATTACCTCAACAACTCGCCAATGTACATAATACATTTCACGTCTCAAATTTGAAGAAATGCTTATCCAAAGAAGGTCTCACTATTCCTTTTAGACGGAATCAAAATCAACGAAAAACTACAATTCATTGAAGAACCCGTCGAGATAATGGATCGTGAGGTTAAAAGACTCAAGCAAAACAAGATACCGATCGTTAAGGTTCGATGGAATGCTCGTAGGGGACCCGAGTTCACCTGGGAGCGTGAAGATCAAGTGAAGCTGAAATACCCGTACCTATTTCCAGAAGATGCGTCAACACCTTCAACAGCTTAAAATTTCGGGACGAAATTTATTTAACGGGTAGGTACTGTAGTGACCCGAACTTTTCCATGTTTATATATATTAAATGAAATTGATATTTACATGATTAAATGTTTCCAACATGTTAAGCAATCAAACTTGTTAAGACTTGATTAATTGAAATGAGTTTATGTAGTCAAGTGATCACCCAAGTTGACCGGCTATTCTCGAACGTTTAGACTTGTAACAACTACATGATGATATATATATATGGATATATATATATATATAGTTAACATGAGAATTATCATAGGTAAGTATCACACTAAGTATATTAACAATGAGTTATATACATAAAAATGAGACTATTGAATTAAGAAACTCGAAACGATATATATAACGATTATCGTTATAACAACGTCTTACTAAATACATATGAATCATATTAAGATATTGATACACTTTGTTTAACATGATAAAATGATAATTAAATATATCATTAAGTATGTTAACAATGAACTACATATGTAAAACAAGACTACTAACTTAAGAGTTTCGAAACGAGTTATATATGTAACGATTATCGTTGTAACGACTTTTTAATATATATATATATATATATATATATATATATATATATATATATATATATATATATATATATATATATATACATACTGTGTTAAGATATATTCATACACCATGTTATCATGATAATATGATAATTTAACATCTCATTAGATATAATAAACAATGGGTTAACTACATTAAATGAGATCATTAACTTAAAAGTTTCAAGACAACACTTACATGTAACGACTAACGGTGACTTAACGACTCAGTTAAAATGTATATACATGTAGTGTATTAAGTTATATTAATACACTTTTGAAGGACTTCAAGATATATATCAAAACACTCATACTTAACAAAAATGCTTACAATTACATTCTCATTCATTTTCATCAACAATTCTACTCATATTCAATCAGTCTTCGTACTCATATTATACCCAGCTTCTAGACGTACTTACTATGGATATATACCAATAGGAACTAGCATGAGATTCCACTCTTGATTATGTCATGCATGACTAATCAAGTTTAACTTCTACCATGAACTAGTCAACTAACAAGAATTTTAACTCCACTCACCACTCACCATTCACTTCATTTCATTTCCATTTTCCTTTCTAATTCTCTCTCAACACACATATACACCTATGAACGAATTTTTCCAGTAACCAAATCATCATTTTCATCAAAAACTACTTCAAGAATCAAGCTATAATCATCATAGGAAGAACACTTCAAGAACACTTCGAAAATCCTTTCAAGTTTCCAAGTATACTTCCAAGCTTTCTAATCCATTCCAAGTAATTATCTAAGATCAAGAAACCTTTGTTATTTACAGTAAGTTATCTTTCTTATTCAAGGTAAAACTCATATCCAAACTTTGATTCAATTTCTATAACTATAACTATCTTAATTCGAGTAGAAATCTTACTTGAACTTGTTTTCGTGTCATGATTCTACTTTAAGAACTTTCAAGCCATCCAAGGATCCTTTGAAGCTAGATCATTTCTTGTCACTTTCAGTAGGTTTACCTAATAAACTTGAGGTAGTAATGATGTTCATAACATCATTCGATTCATATATATATATAACTATCTTATTCGAAGATTTAAACTTGTAATCACTAGAACATAGTTTAGTTAATTCTAAACTTGTTCGCAAACAAAGTTAATCCTTCTAACTTAACTTTTAAAATCAACTAAACACATGTTCTATATCTATATGATATGCTAACTTAATGATTTAAAACCTGGAAACATGAAGAACACCGTAAAACCGGACATACGCCGTCGTAGCGAAACCGGGGGCTGTTTTGGTTTGGATAATTAAAAACTATGATAAACTTTGATTTAAAAACTATACTTTTGGGAAAATGATTTTTCTTATGAACATGAAACTATATCCAAAAATCATGGTTAAACTCAAACTGGAAGTATGTTTTTCAAAATGGTCATCAAGACGTCGTTCTTTCGACTGAAATGACTACCTCTAAAAAACGACTTGTAACTTGTATCTCCGAATTTAAACTTATACTTTTTCTGTTTAGTTTCATAAATTTTAGTTCATTATGAAACCATAGCAACTTGAATCACTCAAAACGGATTTAAAACAAAGAAGTTATGGGTAAAACAAGATTGGATAATTTTGCTTGTTGTAGCTACGTGAAATTTGTAACAAATCTATACAAATCATAACTTAACTAACTTATATTGTATTACACATGTATTCTAACATATATTATGTAATCTTGGGATACCATAGACACGTATACAATGTTTTGACATATCATATCGACCCATCTATATAATATATTTCGGAACAACCATAGACACTCTATATGCAGTAATGCTTGAGTTAGCTATACAGGGTTGAGGTTGATTCCAAAATAATATATATACTTTAAGTTGTGATCTATCCTGAGACTTGTATACCCTGGGTCGTGGATTGATTCGAGATAATATATATTGATTTATTTCTGTACATCTAACTGTGGACAACTAGTTGTAGATTACTAACGTTGGACTGTTAACTTAACAAACTTAAATCATTAAAACGTAATAAAAATATTGTGAATATATTTCGATCATACTTTGATATATATGTACATATTTGTTATAGGTTCGTGAATCGACCAGTGACCAAGTCTTATTTTCCAACAAAGTGAAAATACGTGAAAGTGAGTTTTAGTCCCACTTTTGAAATCTATTATTTTTGGGATGAGAATACATGCAGTTTTATAAATGTTTTACAAAATAGACACAAGTGATCGAAATTACATTCTATGTTGAATTATCGAACTGAATATGCCCCTATTTAGCTTGGTAGCCTAAGAATTGGTGTTTATGATAATTGCCAAAAATTGACGCGAATCCTAAAGATAGATCTATTTGGCCCAACAACCCTCATCCGAGTTAAGGATGCTTTAGTACTTCGATTTATCATATCCGATGTGAGTCCCGGAATGATGGGGATATTCTATATGCATCTTGTTAATGTCGGTTACCAGGTGTTCATCTTATGAATGATTTTTATGCAGATTGCATGTTATTGAGAAATGGAAATGGTAATCCTTTGGTCTATTATTACGATTTGATAAATATATAGGCTAAACCTATAACTCACCAACATTTTTGTTGACTTTTAAATCATGTTTATTCTCAGGTGATTATTAAGATCTTCCGCTGTTGCATGCTAATTTATGGACAAGAGTTGGAGTCAGCATGCTTGTATAATATTGTTTAAAAACTGCATTCGAAGACATATATTGTTGTGTAATATTATTGTAAACCATTATGTAATGGTCGTGTGAAAATGCTATATTTTAGATTATCATTATTTGATAATCGTCTTAATATTTTAAAGGTTATGGTTTGTTTTAAAATCGAATGCAGTCTTTGAAAAACGTCTCATATAGAGGTCAAAACCTCGCAACGAAATCAATTAATATGGAACGTTTATAATCAATATGAACGGGACATTTCACAACCCATGCACACGGCCAACAAAGGCGCCTCCTGAATGGCACCACCATGTACACTCGAACGTGGTCAACGAAAAGTGTGGTCTCAATTGGTAACACTTCCCGCATCCTCACAAGTGGCCAACAAAGAGTGGGCTTTCAAGTAATCGCACTCACCACTTTCCCAAACGCAAGGTGGCCAATAAAGAGTGAGTCCTATTTAGAGACATCACTCACCACAATGCACCAAGTGGCCAACAAAGAGTAAAATCCTTCGAAGTCTGATAGTACTCGCCACTAAACCCCGCAAGCAAACGACTTATATACATGTACATATAAATACTCCACTCACCTTGGGCAACTAGATGAGTCAACAACCATGCTAGGACTTCAAGATAGCTCCAAAAGCGAATTACCTAGCATAAAATTACAACATCAAGCTATAAACACTAGTAGCTTGACTCAAAAGCCCCATAAGTGCAACTTTGACCCAAGTTACATCCAAATTCACCAACTAGGTCAAACAAGACCAAAACTCCCCAAATCACTAAAGCTAGTGATTTTGTCCCAAACTCATCCCAATAAATCTTGTGGCCAAGTACTATGAGTAATTTATGACCCATTTTGACCCAATGACCCATTTTGACCCAAATAGGGTTTACACCCAAAATCAACTATCAAGAACACACATTTGGGTTCCTTTCACAAAAAACATCACCAATACTAGTGATTATGCCTAAAATGCAAGCTTACACATGACTAAACATTTCTCCAACCCAAAACCCATCAACAAGGGTCAACCATCACCCATACTAGCTCTAAACACCCATTTGTGAGTTAGATGAGTCAAATCAAGAACATGCAAATCTCCCCCACTTGGACTCGATCGCGTCCCAGCGATCCACGCAGCATGTAACGAAGATAAATGCTCCATCACAAATTCTTCGGATTCCCAAGTACACTCGGACCCCTTTCGGTGACGCCATTGTACTTTATAAGTCCGAATTCTCTTATTCCGAATCTCTTTAACCTTTTCATCAAGAATAGCGACCGGCTCTTCCACATACTCTCGTTTGTTATTTAGAGTAATCTCATTCAACGGTACCCACATCGAGTCATCCGCAAGACACTTGTGAAGATAGGAAACATGGAATGTGTTATGGATTCCCGCAAGCTCTTCGGGTAACTCCAAACGATAAGCAACTTCACCAACATGTGCCAACACTTTAAAGGGTCTAATAAATCGAGGAGCAAGTTTTCCTCACTTTCGGAACCTAAATATACCCTTCTATGGTGACACCTTAAGCATCACCATATCCCCTTTTTTAAAATCAATTGGTCGCCTACGCTTATCCGCATATGACTTTTGTCGATCTTGTGCCGCTTTGAAACGGGCACGAATCATGTCAATCTTTTGGTTCGTCTCGAGAACCACTTCGGTACCACCAATTTCTCTTTGACCCACCTCGCCCCAACAAATCGGGGTTCAGCATCGTCGCCCATAGAGCATCTCATACGGTGGCATTCCAATACTAGGATGGTAGCTATTATTATACGAGAACTCCACCAACGGTAAATGCTCATCCCAACTTCCACCAAAGTCAATTACACACACCCGAAGCATATCCTCCAAGGTTTGGATGGTCCTCTCGCTTTGACCGTCCATTTGAGGATGAAAAGCGGTGCTTAATTTCACTTGAGTACCCATTTCAGTATGAAACTTACCCCAAAATCGAGAAGTAAACCGCGTATCGCGATCTGAAAAATAGACACTGGTACCCCGTGTCTCGAAATCACCTCTTTAATGAACAACCTTGCCAACATCTCAGACAAAATCGCCTCGCGTATAGGAAGAAACAAAGCACTTTTCGTCAACTGATCAACGATTACCCAAATTGTATCGTAGTGGGTTCTCGCTGTTTTTGGAAACTTAGTGATAAAATCCATGGTAAGATGCTCCCACTTCCACTTCGGGATCTCATACGGTTGTACCATACCATAAGGCTTTTGATGTTCGGCCTTAACTTGCAAGCAAGTAACACATTGCTCAACATACTTGACCACATCACGCTTCATATCGGGCCACCAATACTCTTTCTTCAAGTGAAGATAAATCTTTATAGCACCCGGATGAATAGAATACTTTGATTTGTGCGCCTCATCAAGCAGCACCGCACGGTGATAACCCAATTTCGGCACCCACACTCGACCTTGAAAACACAACAATCCATGCGTGCCTAGGACAATCAAATCTGTTTGTCCTTGAATTCGCTCTTCGTGCTTATGATTAAAAAATGCCTCAATTTGAATCTCACCGAGTTTCTCGAGAAAATCATTTGAAAGAATCGTTCGCAATGATTTCACCTGCAAACTTGGAAATTGGTTCTTCCGACTTAACGCATTCGCAACCACGTTAGCTTTACCCGGATGGTAAAGTATCTCAAGATCATAATCCTTCAACAAATCTAACCACCGCCATTGCCGGTAGTTTAAGTCACGTTAATCAAAGAAGTATTTTAAATTCTTATGATCTGAATAAACCGTACACTTAACACCATAAAGATAATGGCACCATAAAGTTCTTCTCGTGCTCTTTTAATAATCTCGAAGCATAAGTGATCACTTTACCCCTTTGCATAAGAACACAACTGAGCCCACTAATCGAGGCATCACAATACACCACCATGTCTTCCACCCCTTCCGGTAAAATCAGCACCGGAGCTTAGCATAATTTGCTCTTCAATAACTGAAAAACATTTTCTTGAACATCACCCCAATCGAACTTTACATTCTTCCGAGTTAGCTTTGTTAAGGATGAAGCAATCTTGGAAATTTTTTGAATAAACTGACGATAGTAACCGGATAATCTGAGAAAACTTCGGACTTCCGTAGGTGTAGTCGGTCGTTCCCAAATCTTAACCGCCTCAATCTTCCCCAGATCCACTTTAATCCCCTCATGATTCACGATATGGCCAAGGAATTGTAATTCCCTTAACCAGAATTCACACATGGAGAATTTCGCATACAATTTCTCCTTACGTAACGCCTTCAACAACTCATGCAAATGATGTTCATGTTCCTTCATACTTTTTGAATAAATAATTATGTCGTCAATGAACACAATTACGGACTTGTCCAACATAGGTTGGCACGCTCGGTTCATAAGGTCCATGAATGCCGCAGGCGCATTCGTAAGACTAAAAGGCATCACAACAAACTCAAAATGCGCATATCGCATCCGAAACGCCGTCTTCTCGATATCTGCCTCACAAATCCGCATTTGATTATAACCGGATCGTAACTCAATCTTAGAGAAATAACACGCACCTTGAAGTTGATCAAACAAATCGTCAATCCTTGGCAACGGATATCGATTCTTAATCGTCACCTTATTAAGCTCATTATAATCAATGCACATACGCATACTACCATCATTCTTCATCACAAACAAGACCGGAGCACTCCAAGGAGAGCTACTCGGTCGAATAAACCCCTTTTCTAACAACTATTGGGTTTGGTTCAACAATTCATGCATCTCGTTTGGAGCCAAACAATACGGAGTTTTGGCAATGGGATTCGCCCCCAGAACCAAATCGATACGAAACTCCACTTGTCTTACCAGCGGAACACCCGGTAAGTCATCGGCAAAAACATCTTCAAATTCATTAACAACGGGAATAGATTTAATAGGAGGTGGCTCATCGCGAGTATCAACCACATCGGGTAGATAAGCCATAGCCCCACTAGTCACGAGTCGACGCGCCCGCACATAGGTACAAATAGGCATGGGACGTCTTCGAGCCTCACCATACACGATTAGCTCTACCCCACTTGGGGTTCTTACCCTTACAAATTTCTCATGACAATCAAGATTTGCTCTAATATGATCGAGCCAATCCATACCTACAACGACATTAAATTCACCCAAAGTAATAGGAACCAAGTCGATATCGAATTTCTCGGTTCCAAAATCAAAAACACAATTTTTATACACCTCATGTGATGCGTTTAATTATTTTAAACCATTTTAGTGAGAGAACATGATTTTAAAAGTGTACTAACTAGAGATATTGTATTCACAGGTAATAAAGGAGCAGAGGAGAACTCAGTAACATTAGACCACTAAGTTCTTGCTAGAATCAGTGAGTAGAACTATGGAACTATCACCGAATATAGTATATTGTAGCAAGTTGTGCTATTGTGGTTATACTGCATGTTTAGATTGCCATGAGTTAGAATGCTACCATGTTTTATATTATTGTTGATATAATTGTGTTTGTATATGCGAGTTATACGTACAAAGTTTTGAACTGAAAGGAGTCGACCGAGTGAGAAAGGTTGGACTCTACAATCGTTAACAGAGTTAGAAAGTTCGACTGGAAGAGATCAACTAAGTTAGAAAGGTTGGGTTCAAGTATTACTGTCTAGGTAGTATAGTACAGAATGACGTGTGTGTTGCTTCTGGATCGCTATGCCGTTGATTCAGTAGTAAGGACTATCGGTAAGCCCTATCCCGATCAGCTAATGGCTGCAGGCAGCTGCCGATCCTCTTATAGTTAAAATTGTTATTGTGTGTTAGCAATTGATATATGCTGATGTATGATATGATACTTTATCCTAGATTGGTTAGTTAGTTTCATTCACTTAGATTAGTGTTAATCCCCACATCTTTCCCTGCAGGTTGTTGATATGATTGCACGCTAGATTTTAGGTGAAGATGGACCGTTTGAAGATATGTTTGACAACCAAAACTCTGATGTTGCATTTATTCTAAATAACCGTTAGTATAATCTAACAACAGTTTTGTGACGACCCGGAAATTTTCGACCAAATTTAAACTTAATCTTTATATGATTTCGATACAATAAGTAAAGTCTGTTAGGTTGAGTCTCAAAAATTTTAAACTATTTCATATATTCAATTGACCTTCGTCTGTTCCTGACGATTCACGAATAATTAATTGTAATTAGATATGTGTGTGTGTGTGTGTGTATATATATATATATATATATTTATATTTATATAAATAATCAATGGAAATATAATTTGAAATATTATATGTTGTTGTTATTAAAATTAATTATGTAAAATAAAATAATAAAAAAATAGAAGATTATAATAATTATTAATTAAAACATATCTACATATATAAATAAATTATATTAAAAAAATAAATATTAAATAATTGTAATACTCGTTTGATGTTCCATTTGATGTTAAGCAAGTTAAATTCAAACTTATATGATTTTAAAAATTAACGGTGATTCGAAAATGAGGTATATAATTTATAAGCTTATTAAATATGTATTTAGGAACTATTTGTTAAGTTTTAAATTTTTTTTATATCTTATTTGGGATCGGGCGAGGACAGTGAGTTAATTTTTGTTTAATAATTTTAAATATTTAATGATCGAATTTTATACCATAATGACCAAAATAAATAAATATAGTTAATTTAAAAATATGGGATTTTTCTGAATATCTTTTATCAGCCACTGATTATCAACGGACCACGATATATTACTCTGTGAAAACTGTCGGCAGATTTATTAATCAATAATTCACGAGATACCTTACTATTCACATGTGTATTATTAAATATTATTATAATTATTATTATATTATTATTATTAATAATGAGAATTTCATTCACGGATGTTTACTGTGTTTTGTTTGATTGTCACTTCATTTTCATTTATGTGCAAATGCATATGCATATAAGCTGGTACACTAGTATACACATATAATCTTGCAAACAACCACCTATCTCTCTACAATCTCTCTTCGTGAGTCCACAACTCACCATCTTCTCCACAATTCACCATAAACACCAACCGTTCGAACAAGAACCATATTCACCATCGAAACCCACCTTAGTTCTTCCACCACCCAGTTACCCTATGATCACCCAACATTAACATCCCGATCACTGGCTCGTTGATTCGAGGTTGCTACCGTTAGTCATGAACTAAACCATGATCACCTCTATCAAACCATTATCAATCAATTGTCACCATGAACTATCACCTAGAACCTACGGTAACCACCATCTTCTTCATGTAACCCAATTCCATTATTTTCTTTTTCTTATTTCTTTCTATTTTAATTCGACCAACATAACAACCCATCACAAACCACCATAACATCACTACCTTCGATTTATAAACCACCACCTTGAATCATCATCACCATGAACTTTAATCGTGAGCCACTAATCATCCATCATAAATCCATGAAACCACAAACAACCACCATATAGACACCCTGCTCTAGCTCCATCACCCACCATCGTCCCACACCGCTGCTGCATTTTCTTATTATTGTTCCAATCATCGCAAACTTCTAACACCAACTTGGTTTTCTTTCTTCTTTCTCTATTGTCATCGATCACCACCTCCACCATAACCAGTGCCACTGCTAACACTCCTATTTCTATTTTCGAATAAGAATAACCATCACCAACTCGTTAACATGTTTGCTGCAACTTCTGTTACTATATATTTTTTTTTTCTTTCTTTCTTCCTCCGACTAAGCTGCTATACTTGCAACTGTATGATCTTTCTGCTATACTCGCCTCCTATTTCTGTTTATGTTACGAAGGTGAGAATGATTGATGATAATAATTGATGATGATAACTAATATAATAAGGATGGTGGGTCATAGTTAAAGTTTTGTCAACTTGGAAATAAAGAACATACTTAATCAATACACTATCATATATATGCAAGAGGATCAAGTTGGAAGTTATTGGCAGACCAAAATGGGGTCAGTTCCTTTTTGTTGTTGAATCGAAATCCAAACCCACTACAAGCCTCACCATCGTAATTGTTCAAGCTACAACCATTTTTTTTATTTCAGTTCGAACACTCCTGCTATCTCCATTATTCGAGTCACTGTTGACCAAAAACCACCATCCTTATTTTGTTACACTGCTATTGCTGTTACTATTCGTGACCTAACAAAACCCACGAAACATATGGTTGCACCTGCTTGTTTCTGTTTTAAAAAGGATGATGACTTGTTAGTGAAGATGGTGTTATACAGTATAAATGACGATGATAATGATGGGTTCGATGATTACAGTGATAATAAATGATGAAGGACAACAAAAAGAATGGTGATATTACAGCTGCATCGTGATATTGCTTTTAAACCGAACCATGTAGTTAACCCGTTTCTGTTTCCTACTTTTCTGTCCACAATAACCCACATACAACTGGCTGCCATTTGAATATTAATGGATTACCTAAATGGGTTGCTGTTGGGCCGAGATACGATTACCATCCTTCTGTTGGGCTGCTGCTATGCCATTAATTTGTGTTCTGGGTTAATGATATATACGGGTTATAATAAATTAAATGTCGTAATTAAAACAAAAAGCATAGGCAGTGGAATGGTTAAGTGTGTTGGTCTTGAGCGAGAGGTCTCGGGTTCAAGCCTGGGCAGTGGCGTTTTATTTTTAAAGCTCCTTTCTTCAAAGGTTGTACTCTTTTATTATTATTAGAATTATTATTATTATTATTATTATTATTATTATTACTTTTATTAATATGATTATTATTATTATTATTATTGATATTATTATGATTATTATTTTTATTTTTATTATTATTATTATTATTATTATTATTATTATTATTATTATTATTATTATTATTATTATTATCATTATCATCATCATTTGTATTATTGTTATAAGTATTATTGTTATAAGTATTATTGTTATTAATATCATTATTAGTAAAAGTATTATTATTATAGATATTATAGTTATTATTATTACTACTATTATTATTATCATTCTTATCATATAAAGTATTAAAATTAAAAGTTGTTTTAAACTTATCATTTATAATAAGATTATTTTTATTATTAAAACTATCATTATTATTATCCTTAATAGAATTATTAATATTATTATCATTATTATTAGCATTAGTATTAGTATTATCATTATTATTATTTTTATCATTAATAACACTATTTTAGTACTATTATTAATATATTAACAAACAAATGATATATATATATATATATATATATATATATATATATATATATATATATATGTGTGTGTGTGTGTATTATATATATATATATATATATATATATCTATATATATATATATATATATATATATATATATATATATATATAATACATATAACATAACAAAATTAATATTTTTATTTATTTAAGATATATAAAATGAGTACATGAAACATATAAGGCATTAATATGATAATGATATAACTAATAAATTTATATATATATAAATTTGTTCGATTACAATTATGTGTGTTAATATATATAATGATATAGGTTCGTGAATCCGAGGCCAACCCTACACTTGTTCAATGTCGTCATATGTATTTTTACTACAAAATACAGTTTTGTGAGTTTCATTTGCTCCCTTTTTAAATGCTTTTGTAATATATATTTTTGAGACTGAGAATACATGCGCTGCTTTATAAATATTTGACAAAATAGACACAAGTACTTAAAACTACATTCTATGGCTGGATTATTGATAATTCTAAAAACGAACATATATTTCATAGCATTATTCCTCAAGAAAGACAAGCTTTTAGTTGCAATTGTTCTATTTACAAGTGATATTTGTTTAAATAATAAAAGGTGAAGACAAAAGATAGATTCGACGAATTGAAGACGTAAACGACCAAAAAGCTCAAAAGTACAAAATACAATCAAAGAAGTTTCAATTTATTGATGAGAAACGTCTCAAAATGACAACAGTACAAGTTACAAAATGCAAAGTACATGATATTAAATTGTACGCAAGGACGTTCGAAAATCCGAAACCGGGACCAGAGTCAACTCTCAACACTCGACGCAACGGACTAAAAATTACAAGTCAACTATGCACATGAATATAATATAATATATAATTAATTCTTAAAATTAATATATATATTATATTATATTTAAAAACCGTCGGCAAGAAAGGATACAAAATGGAGTGAGCTGTAAAATCAAACTCCGCGACTCGCGGAGTTTGAAGGGGAAAAATGCCGCGAGTCGCGGAGCCCCAAATTCTGAAACTGCCTATAAAGCTCGCGCATTCTGATCGTAAAAAAAATATCCAAAATATCAATCTCTCTATCTATATTATACGATATATATATATATATAATTTATATTTTAATTTTAATTTTAATTTTAATTTTAATTTTAAATCCTAATAATAAGGGTATGTTAGCGAATGTTGTAAGGGTGTAAGTCGAAATTCTGTCCGTGTAACGCTACGCTATTTTTAATCATTGTAAGTTATGTTCAACCTTTTTAATTTAATGTCTCGTAGCTAAGTTATTATTATGCTTATTTAATACCGAAGTAATCATGATGTTGGGCTAAAAATATTAAAATTGGGTAATTGGGCTTTGTACCATAATTGGGGTTTGGATAAAAGAACGACACTTGTGGAAATTAGACTATGGGCAATTAATGGGTTTTATATTAACTAAACAATACCTTGTTAATTTAATATACAAACTTATAATTTAACGTATTTATATATAACCACATACGCTTGACTGGGTACGGTGGGCGGGATATCTATAAATACCAATAATTATTCATTTTACCGGACACGGAACTGGATTAATAGTTAATAGACTTGTTGAAACAGGGGTGAATTACATTCAAGGGTAATTGGTGTAATTGTTAACAAAGTAGTAAAACCTTGGTTTACACGCAGTCGATAACCTGGTGTATTCATTAAACAAAGTATTAAAACCTTGTTACAATTCGAATCCCCAATTAGTTGGAATATTTGACTTCGGGATGAGAATAATTTGACGAAGGCTTTCGCTCTTTATATTTATGACTGATGGACTATTATGGACAAATCTGTATGGACATATTAAATAATCCAGGACAAAGAACAATTAACCCATGGGAATAAACTAAAATCAACACGTCAAACATCATGATTACGGAAGTTTAAATAAGCATAATTCTTTTATTTCATATTTAATTTCCTTTATTTTATATTTAATTGCACTTTTATTTATTGTTATTGTATTTAATTGCACTTTTAATTATCGTACTTTTTAATTATCGTAATTTTATTTTATCGCACTTTTATTTATCGCAATTTCATTATCATTATTTACTTTACGCTTTAAATTTAGTCTTTTATTTATTTTTAATATTTTACATTAGGTTTTAACTGCGACTAAAGTTTTAAAAATCGACAAACCGGTCATTAAACGGTAAAAACCCCCCTTTATAATAATAATATTACTTATATATATATTTGTATTTTTATAAATTAAAACTAATATAGCATTAAGCTTTGTTTAAAAGATTCCCTGTGGAACGAACCGGACTTACTAAAAACTACACTACTGTACGATTAGGTACACTGCCTATAAGTGTTGTAGCAAGGTTTAAGTATATCCATTCTATAAATAAATAAATATCTTGTGTAAAATTGTATCGTATTTAATAGTATTTCCTTGTAAAATTTATAAGCTATTTTATATACACCTCGCATAGCATCAAGTATTTTTGGCGCCGAAGCGAAACGCCACACATAAAATAAAAAAAAAGATTTTTATTTTTAGTTTACTTTTATAAAAAAAATATATACGCTTTTGTAAAAATACGTTTTAAAAAATCAAAAATATAAAAATAAAAACAAAAAAATTTATATATTTTTAAGAGTTTGTTAAATATTTAAGTTTTATAAAGTTTCTTTATTTTTATTTTATAAAAATATAAGTTTTATTTAAATATTTTGTTTTTATTTAAAACATAAAAAAATTAAAAACCAAACGAAAAAAATATATATATATAAATCTATTTTTAAGATTTTTATAAAATTATAAAGTATTTCTATTTTATTTTAGTTTTTAAAACATAAGTTTTTATTTAATTTATATAAATATTTTATTTAATTATTAAAACAGAAAAATAAAAAAACAAATAAATAAAAAAACTGACCTGTCGAAAACTTGACCTGTCTCTTTTGAACCTGCAAACTCCGCGACTTGCGGGGGTTTTGAACTGGGTTCACCCCGACTCGCGGAGCCGCCCAGACAGGCCACAGTCAGCCCTAATTTCGCATTAATTACGGGATAATTATTATTATTATTAATTTTAAACCCTAATTAGGGTATTATTATTATAATATTTAGTTTCAATTTTATTATTTTATTTAGTTTTAATTAGTTTAATTAAATTTTAAAATTAATAGTTTTATAAAATAAATAATATAAAAATAATATTTTTATAAAAATTGTAATTTTTACAACTTTTAGTATATTTTTATATTGTGTCCCTTTTTATTTGTTTTAGCGTAATAATTTGTATTTTTCGCTCGTATTTACTTTTAAGATATAGTTTTTGCCATAGTTATTTTTATTTCTAGATTTTTAGGCCTTGCCGTAATATCCCTTAAGTGCTTTTTCTTTAGACTAAGATTTAAGTGCTCTAGAATTTTGCGACGCCTTTTTAAGTTTTAGTACCTTTTTAAGATATTGCCATTTGGGATATAGTTTTTCTTGTAAGCTTTAATATTTTTAGATGCAACTTTTATTTTTTTTAGTTTTTAGTTCCTTTTTAAGTTTTGACGCGCTATTTTCTTATTTTTATTTTTCGACGTCTTTTACCAATGTATCAATTATCACTCCAATTAGTAATCTCAATTTGCAATTTTAATTTTAAGTTAGTGATAGTAATAAGGTTGGGTTAGTCGAGTGTTTTTAAGTTTTATAAGTCACTCTTTTTCTTTCTTATTTTTCGACGCCTTTTATTTTTCAACCCTTTTCTTTTTCGACCTTTTTCGACGCGCTCTTTTTCTTTCTTATTTCTCGCCATTCTAGTTTTAGGACATAGATTTTTATTCTACTTCTTCTCTATATTTCTTAAAATTACGAAAATTTATTTTAAGTGGTTAAATTGATAGACATCAAAATTTTCTGGTTCGTAGTAATAGTTGGATTTGTACGTGGACTGGGTTATTGGAGCCAAACAGTACTCAATTATATTGAGACCAAACGAATCCTGCCCCTCTGCTGCATCTTTTGGCTATTCGAAACGTGGGCAAAATCAGAAAAGTCTATTAATTGGATAACTTATATAATTTTTCTTTCCTTTTAAAAACTAATAGGATATTCAGTGAATGCACCGAGCAAGACGTTCACCACCTTTTGTAAGTTCACCACCTGTAACTCGATCAAGACATCTAGCTAAAATTGTCACCGTTGATTTTTCTTTAGAATCGTCATCCAGTCAACCAAGTACTCCAATTCAAATTTCCGATAATCCATTTTTTGAACCCGACCTCACAATAGAGAATCCGAAGAATATTCAGGGACGATTCATAGATCCTGAACCATTAATTTTTTCTCCGGAACCACCAATTATTCAAACAGAGATTGTTGAGGAACGAACCATTAAATTAGAATCCTCTAGTGATTCAGATTCAACAAATTCAATTATGGAAAATCTGGAACCTCTAAGTATGGAAGACCGAATGAGAGCTAAACGCACTGGCCAATGTCACGCAATTACTCATCCAGACATTAATGCGCCAGATTATGAAATCAAAGGACAAATTCTACATATGGTGACTAATCAATGCCAATTTAGTGGTGCGCCAAAGGAAGATCCAAATGAACATCTTCGTACCTTTAATAGGATCTGCACACTATTTAAAATCCGAGAAGTTAAGGATGAACAGATATATCTCATGTTATTTCCCTGGACTTTAAAGGGAGAAGCCAAAGATTGGTTGGAATCGTTACCTGAAGGGGCGATTGATACATGGGACGTTTTAGTTGAAAAATTTCTTAAACAATTCTTTCCGGCATCTAAAGCCGTAAGACTTCAAGGAGAAATTGTTACGTTCACACAGAAACCGAATGAAACTCTATATGAGGCGTGGACAAGATTTGGAAAGTTATTAAGAGGATGTCCGCAACATGGTTTAGACACCTATCAAATAGTACAAATATTCTACCAAGGATGCGACATCACTACAAGAAAAGACATCGATATAGCATCTGGTGGTTCTATTATGAAGAAAACTGAAACTGATGCTTACAAAATTATTGATAACACTGCTTCCCACTCACATGAGTGGCACCAAGAAAAAGATATCGTTAGATCATCTAAAGCAGCTAGAGCCGATTCTAGCCATGACTTAGATTCCATTTCCGCAAAGATAGATGCTGTCGAGAGACGAATGGAAAAGATGACTAAGGATATTCACTCAATACGAATTAGTTGTGAGCAGTGTGGATGACCACATTTGACAAAAGATTGTCTCAGTATTGAACTAACAATGGAACAAAGAGAGAATATTTCATACATAAACCAAAAGCCTGGAAATAATTATCAGAATAATTATCAACCGCCAAGACCGATCTACAATCAAAATCAGAATTATAATCGAAATATTCCATACAACAACCAACAAGGTCCTAGCAATCAACAAGTATCCAACAATACTTACAACCAGCAAAGACCTAATTTTCAAAACAAACTACCACAAACCGATGATAAAAAGCCGAATTTAGAAGATATGATGACGAAGCTAGTTGAAACTCAAACGCAGTTTTTCACATCTCAAAAACAAACTAATGAACAAAATGCTCAAGCATTTAGAAATCAACAAGCTTCTATTCAAAATCTGGAACAAGAAGTAAGTAACCTAGCAAGGTTAATAGGTGAAAGAAAACCGGGAAGTTTACCTAGTGATACAAATGCTAACCCCCGGAATGAAACAGCTAAAGCCATTACCACAAGAAGTGGTACAACACTTAAACCACCTGAAATACCTGTAACTTCTGATGAAGCTATTCCTAATCCACAAGAACCACAACCTGAACAAGATAAGGAAAAAGAATCGGTAGTTGAAAAGGTTAATGAAGATAACACAGTTAAGACTAAACCTTATGTTAAACCATACCAACCACCACTTCCTTACCCGAGTAAAATGAAGAAAGAGAAACTTGAAGCCGAGCAATCCAAATTCTTGGATATGTTTAAACAGATAAATGTAAATCTTCCTTTCATTGATGTGATTTCAGGAATGCCTAGATATGCTAAATTCTTGAAAGATCTGATCACGAATAGAAAGAATATGGAAGAACTCTCGGCTGTTACTATGAACGCTAATTGTTCAGCAGTGCTGTTGAATAAGATATCAGAAAAATTATCAGATCCAGGAAGTTTCACAATTCCATGTTTTCTGGGTAGTCTTAGTTCAATAGAAGCATTGGCAGATTTAGGTGCTAGTATAAATTTAATGCCGTATTCACTATACACTAAACTAGACCTTGGAGAATTGAAACCAACACGAATAAGCATACAACTAGCCGATCGATCAATAAAATATCCTAGAGGGATAATGGAAAACATGCTAGTTAAAGTTGGTACTTTAGTATTTCCAGTAGATTTTGTTGTTCTGGACATGGAAGAAGATTCTCAAGTTCCTCTCATATTAGGAAGACCATTCTTAAACACGGCTAAAGCAATGATAGACGTGTTTGGTAAGAAACTGACCCTAAGTATAGAGGATGAGAGTGTTACCTTTTCAGTTGATAGAGCATTGCAACAACCGCAATCTGCAGATGATACATGTTATTGTATTCAAACTATAGATTCACATGCAGAATTGTTAGAAGAATTTCCAGAATTACAAGGAACAGGAGAATGTTATTTAGGAGAAGGAACTGAACCAATTGATGAAACTGAAATGTTAGCTACACTAATAGCTAATGGATATGAACCAACAACAGAAGAAATTCAAATGCTAAAAGAAGAAGACAGATATCGATACAAATCATCGATAGAAGAACCACCGACATTAGAGTTAAAGCCACTTCCAAACCATTTGGAATACGCTTATTTACATGGTGAATCTGAATTACCTGTAATAATATCGTCTTCTCTTACTGAAAATGAGAAATCACAACTCATTTCTGTGTTAAAAGCTCATAAACCAGCCATTGCATGGAAAATTCATGATATTAAAGGAATAAGTCCTTCGTATTGCACACATAAAATCCTTATGGAAGAAGGTCATAAAACGTATGTGCAACGCCAACGAAGACTAAATCCTAATATGCAAGATGTTGTTAAGAAAGAAATTATTAAACTGCTAGATGCAGGTTTAATTTATCCAATCTCTGATAGTCCATGGGTAAGCCCAGTTCAATGCGTACCTAAGAAGGGTGGCATGACTGTCATTACAAATGAGAAAAATGAGCTTATTCCTACTAGGACTGTAACAGGATGGCGTGTATGTATTGATTATAGAAAATTAAATGACGCCACCAGAAAAGATCACTTTCCCTTACCTTTTATTGATCAAATGTTGGAAAGATTAGCCGGAAATAGTTACTATTGTTTTCTTGATGGATTTTCCGGATATTTTCAAATTCCAATAGCACCCGAAGATCAAGAGAAAACCACGTTCACGTGCCCTTATGGTACTTTTGCTTACAAACGCATGCCATTTGGACTTTGCAACGCCCCTGCAACCTTTCAAAGGTGCATGATGGCGATTTTTCACGACATGATAGAAGAATGCATGGAAGTTTTCATGGATGACTTTTCAGTCTTCGGTGATACATTTGAATCATGTTTAGTTAATCTGGAACGAATGCTTATTAGATGCGAACAATCAAATCTAGTTCTTAATTGGGAGAAATGCCATTTCATGGTTAAAGAAGGCATCGTTCTTGGACATAAAATTTCAAAGGAAGGAATTGAAGTGGATAGAGCTAAAGTAGATGTAATTGCTAAACTTCCACATCTCACCAATGTTAGAGGAGTTAGGAGTTTTCTAGGGCATGCCGGTTTTTACCAACGTTTCATTAAAGATTTTTCTAAAATTGCCACTCCTATGAATAAACTCCTAGAAAAGGATGCTCCATTCATCTTTTCAGATGAATGCATCAAATCTTTTAATATTCTTAAAGAAAAACTCACTAATGCGCCGATCATGATAACTCCAAATTGGAATCTACCGTTTGAACTAATGTGCGATGCAAGTGATTTTGCAATGGGAGCCGTTTTAGGACAAAGGATTGAAAAACGATTTCAACCTATATATTATGCTAGTAAGACATTACAAGGAGCACAAACGAACTACACAAATACTGAAAAAGAACTCCTTGCTATTGTCTTTGCTTTTGACAAATTTCGTTCATATCTCGTTCTAGCTAAAACGGTGGTCTATACCGACCATTCTGCTCTTAGATACCTATTTTCGAAACAAAATGCCAAACCAAGATTAATCCGTTGGATCTTACTCTTACAAGAGTTAGATATTGAAATCCGAGATAAAAGAGGAGCAGAAAATCTCGCCGCTGATCATCTTTCTCGTCTTAAAAATCCTGAATTAGAAGTTCTAAATGAATCGGCCATACAAGACAACTTTCCTGATGAATATCTATTGAAGATAGATTATAATGAAATTCCATGGTTTGCAGACTATGCAAACTACTTAGTATGTGGATTCCTTGAGAAAGGATTATCGTACTAAAAACGAAAGAAATTCTTCAGTGATATAAAACACTATTTCTGGGAAGATCCACATTTGTTTAAAAGTTGTCCCGATGGAATAATACGCCGATGTGTATTCGGAGATGAAGCTAGTAAAATTTTAAACCATTGTCACACAGGACCAACAGGAGGGCATTATGGGCCTCAACTAACAGCAAGAAAAGTTTATGATGCTGGATTCTATTGGCCTACAATTTACAAAGACGCACATCTTCTTTGCAAATCCTGTGATGCATGTCAAAGGGCTGGAAAAATAAGTCAACGTGATGAAATGCCACAAAATATCATTCAAGTATGTGAAGTATTTGACATTTGGGGTATTGACTTTATGGGTCCATTTCCAAAATCTCATAATAATCTATACATTCTCGTAGCCATTGATTATGTATCTAAATGGGCGGAAGCACAAGCTCTCCCAACTAACGATGCACGAGTTGTAGTCAACTTTTTAAAACGTCTTTTTGCAAGGTTTGGAACACCGAAAGCTTTAATAAGTGATCGGGGAACTCATTTCTGTAATAATCAACTTGAGAAAGTTCTTAAAAGATATGGAGTAACTCATAAAATCTCCACCGCATATCATCCACAAACAAGTGGACAAGTTGAAAATACCAACCGAGCTTTAAAACGTATTCTAGAGAAAACCGTAGGATCAAATCCGAAGGAATGGTCCATAAAATTGGAGGATGCACTCTGGGCTTTTAGAACAGCCTACAAAACTCCAATTGGAACCACACCTTTTAAACTCGTTTACGGAAAAGCATGTCATCTTCCAGTAGAAATTGAACACAAAGCATTTTGGGCTTTGAAGACATGTAATCTTGATTTACATGAAGTCGGACGCCTACGGTTAAGTCAATTAAACGAATTAGAAGAATTAAGACATGAAGCATATGAAAATTCCTTAATCTATAAGGAAAGAATGAAGAAATGGCATGATAAAAGAATCAGAAGTTCAAAAGAATTTAAAGAAGGAGACAGAGTTCTTCTTTTCAATTCACGATTCAAGCTATTTCCTGGAAAATTGAAATCAAGATGGTCTGGACCATTCATAGTCAAAAGAGTTTTCCCATACGGAACAGTAGAATTAATAAATTTAAATGGGATTGAATTTAAAGTTAATGGTCACAGAGTTAAACATTACATACATGGTCCGATGGAAGTTAACAATGAAGTTAATCATAATTTCACCACCCAAGAAAACCTTCAAAATGAAAACATAAATATGTTATCAACAACATATGAAAAATCAAAATTGGAATATAGGGAGGAGTCAAATTTGAGTGATGAAGAAGAATTCTTATACAAACCTCCCATTCCAAGAAACGAAGAAAAATGTGAACAAGAAGTTCAAATAGAAGTGAAAGAACCAAGAAAAGAACACCCAAAAAAGGTTTACAAACCAACTCGACTTACTAAAGCAGGAGACCCGGGTGAATTTATCATTTCTTGCTTGCTTAATGATGGTGCTGTATATAATGGACTCGCAGATTTAGGAGCAAGTGCAAATATTATGCCTCTTTCCTTATACAAAAGATTAGGCATAGGTAAATTAAAACCAACCAAAATAGGTGTTCAATCATTTGACCAAACCATTAAACACCCGGTTGGAATAGCAAATAATTTACTTGTTAATGTGGGAAGTTTGACCTTTGTTGCAAACTTCATAGTGATTAATATGGAGGAAAACCTTGATATTCCTCTAATTCTAGGTCGCCCATTTTTAGCAACCACCGAGGCATTCATTGATGTAAGAGAAGGTAGAATGACACTTAGGGATGGTGATACATCGATCACCTTTGTGAACAGAAAGTTTAGATATCCACCAACCAAAACTGTTAGACCAATAAAAACGCATAAGTGTGGGGAAGATGAAGAAACACTTAATGATGATCCAATCACAAAGAATGCCGTTGATGATACGAAATTAGATGAACCCATTTTTAACAGTTCAACGAAGAAAGTTTATAAACGGATTCACGATGCTAAGATTAAAGGAAACTTTAAGTTATGTAACCGATTAGTATCCAATTTATCGCCAAAAGAAAAGGCGATGTTAGTTGAATTTGTGAAAGTTACGAAGGAAATCAACAAATGGATTGAAGTAAAAGTCAAAGATATACAAGTTATTGATGATTCAATTGAAAATAATGTTAATCACAATTTCAACTAAGTGTAGGGAGGTTTATGTATTTCTGTTAGAGTTAGATTTTCTATTTTCGTGTAGTTCTCGAAAATGGAACCCGAATGGTCTTTCCCTAGCAGACCCTAAAGAACTAGTCTTCTCCCCCCATTCTGAATTTTTATTTTTTTAGGTTTTTACGAAATGAAGACTTCCTGTGAACTAAACCATGGTCTAATGCTACACGCTTTGATCACTAAACATAATAATGACATACTTCCAAGTGAAATAGTATCATTAATCAGAGGTAAATTGGACGGAGTAAGAAAAGAATCCAGATGCGAAGATAATAAGTTACAATTTGGTAAAGGAAAATCAAAATCCGCAGCGAAAAGAAGAGCACGACACCTTGAAAAATGTCACAAATGCGGAAAATGGTCACACGAAGGTAAATGTTCAAATAATCAAACTTATTCAAACACCGAATTTGTTATTTTATGCAGAGACGGACCGTTCATATGTTTAGAAGAAAAAACATTAAATACTCGAGGTTACGCCTATGTAGCCATGGAAAATCAATTAGTCTGACTATCTTATGAGTGGGCTAAAGCATATCACTAAGAAATATATATCACAGGTAAGTTTGTACAGTTTTTATTTTTATTTTTATTTTTAACCTTTTGATAATAAATGCTAATTTGTTCGCTATAAAGTATTAAATTGGTATTCAATAAAATTAGGTCTTGCAACCGAAATTATTGATATCATACAAAAATTTATTACATCACTGCGAAATTTAACGTTTATTCTTAAGGTATAAATATCTTTAATCAATCAACTCAAAATATTTCAAAAATTCGTCATGAGTTAAATTAGGTCATGGAACCGAAATTACTTTACCGAAAAGAGGGGCATATATTTTTGATAATATTTGATTGATTAAAGTGGAATAAAAGCCAAAAAGATTTTTAATTTTATTTTTACCATGTTTTTAAAATTAATATATAAATCTTAAATTGATATTTGTAAACTTTTTAAATCAATATAGTTAAGTTTGTAAATATTTGAGAAATTAATATTTTTAATATAAGTTTGTATGTATAAAAGCAAAAATATAATTTAAGTTTGGTGTGAATTTTTAAAATATGAATTTTTAATTTTATGCATTTTAAATTTAAGTTTGGTGTGAATTTAAAAACAAAAAATTTACTTTATTTCGCTAAGTTAAAAATATGATTTTTAAAATTCGTCGTGAGTTGAAGACTAGGTCGTTGAACCGAAATTGCTTTACCCGAGGGAGGGACGAGAACTTTTATTATCATTATTTTTAATCTTATTGAATTAAAGTATGCCAAAAACATTAAAAACCCAAAAATCTTTGCTTTTAAAGCCGCGCTTTAAATTGATAAATTTTAAAATTTTGTCGAGGGACGGACTAGGACATCGTTCCAAAACGACCTCGTCCTAAACAACAAGGGAAACAAAATTTTAAAATTAATTAATTAATTGTTTTATAAGTTAAGGTTTTTAATTAAAAAAAATAAAAAATAAAAAATAAACTCCGCGACTCGCGGAGTTTGAAGGGGAATTTCACCGCGACTCGCGGAGGACCAAAAATATAGAAAAAAAATAAAAAGGCCGAACAGACCAGTCCCCAACATAACAACACCCAAAAATTGCGAAAAACACACACAAAAACACTCTCAAATTCGTAATTTTTGGCCGTTTTTCATCAAATCTTTCACAAAATCATGTTGAGAAGAATGCTATCAAGGAATTACTCAAGAAAAACGGTAAATTTCTACACCAAAACACCATTTAATCCGAAAATTTGTGTTCTTGAACAAATTTATACCCAATTCGATTTTGATGCTTTTTAGTGTAATTATGCTTAAATTGCTTATGTATTATGCTTGTATAACCTAGAGTGATGCTATTTAACATGATTAGAAGCCTTAAACTTCAAATTTTGAGTAATCTAGGGTTTGTGTTCTTGAGCAATTTGGGGCTTTTTGATATAAACAGGTTATGGCCGATTTTTGTCATGAATTATTGCTAAATTAAGTAGTGTAACATGTTTAGGTAGTTAAATGATCCAAACTTTGAGCCTAAACATGATTTTTGAGAATTAAAGTGGACTTTTTCAAGTCTAAAATTCATGAACTTGATTTTTGAGAGATAATGCCATTTGAAACTTGTTTAATTGCTACTAATGATTATTTTGACATGTTATTTGAGTTGAATGCTTATGAACTTGACGAACATTTTCGTATATGCTTATTTGAAAAAGTGTAGATTTGATAAAAATATGAAAATAAGCATAAGTTTGATATAAATTGAACATGTCATTGTAATTATTTTGGTTGATGATCTTGCTGACACTAATGCATATTTGGATGCGCAAAAATTGTGTTTGATGTGTATAACGACCCTCATTTTTCCATTCTATATTTTTTCAATATTAAATGCCCAAACAATATAATTAAAACTTAATGATCAAACTTTAATCAACAATTGTTAAGTGTTAAGAGTTAGAAAACATATTAATTAACTTTGTGCAATAATTGACAAGTTAATAAAAGATGAAAATAATAAACTGTTAGTCGACACTCACTGCTAATTAAAATTTATGCATTTATGTAATATTATAACTAATAACCTATAAGTAATAAATAAAAATTGACATTTATATAAATAATAAAACAATTGGGAACTAAATATATACAAGTCATGAATTAGTAAAAAGAAATAATACTTATCATGTGGTAAATGTAAAAATAATAATAGTAATAATAGTAATAATAATGAGACTAAAGAATCTTAAACAATTACATCCTTATGTTGACTAAAAATTAAAATAAAATATATATATAAACTAGTACCACCTATTGTTGACTAAAAATTATAAAACAAAATAAAATCATTAATTAGAACATCCTTATGTTGACTAACACTCTAATACTTGCACTATATAAACTCCTAGTTTCTCATTCACAAATCACACCAAAATCCTCTCAAAAACAATCTCTCCCTCTCCCTCTCTTGTGGTATTCGGATCTTCAAGCTTGTTCTTCGTGTTCTTCAAGAATCTTCAAGGAGTTCTTCAAGATTTTTAAGGCTTTGATCTTCCATCTTCATCGTGTTCATCTTTTCTTTGTTAATTATCTTAAATCTTCAAAGGTATAACATAAACCCTAAACTATTTACATAAACTTTAATCTTTGTTAATTCATATTCATATTATAAACTTGTTATCCATAAACACACCTAGATTTATATATACATATATACATGTAAAAAAAAAATATATATATTTTTATATATACATATACATATTAAAACCTTAAACCCTAATACTACTTATACTAGTACTTAACATGTATATACTATTACTATTACTAGCACCTATAACCTACTACTTATATTGTAGCACACAAACATTTTGGGATATGTATTAGAGATGTATAGATCTTCGAACTTTCTTGACGAATGGTTTCTACGAGATTCTAGGCAGAGGGTTTGGACTTCCGATTTAAAGGGTCCTATGGCTCAAGCCCCTAGATCTAAATTAGCCATTCGAAGGGAAAGGGGTGATTGGAAGCTTATCTAATACGGCAAGTATCCTAAAATGGAAACACTCATAAAAGTAGAAACTCTCTAGTCATAGAAACTTAGTAAAATAAGAAACTTTCTAAAAATAGAAACTTTATAAAAATAGTAACTTACTAGGAATAGAAACTTAGTAAAACAAACTATACTTAAACACATACTTAAACTTAAACATGGGCAAAACACTTAACTACTCTTAAATGTCAATAGGTTGACTTTCTTGCTCACTCGTTCAACTCTCTATTCTGAGGAATAACTCTCTCTACTTACTAAGGTGAATTTCATAGCCCCACTTTTTACTATTTCATTACTGTTTTGAAACTATGGGGTGAGACACATGCTTGCTTTTAAATTTTTAACATGCAATATTTTAATAACTGTTTTACAATATTTATATACGTGAATTCATAGCCCCACTTTTTACTGTTTCATAACTGTTTTATAACTTTTGGGGTGAGAATACATGCACAACTTTTATAACTATTTTACACGTATTAACTATTAAACTGTGATATGTTGGGCTATGACCAGCAAGCCCCCAACCGATAAGTATAAACGATAACTTGTTACGGGGTAAACTTGAAAGTCTAGTCTAAATATCAGTACTTACACGTATCTACTATTAAACTGTGATATGTTGGGCTATGACCAGCAAGCCCCCAACCGACAAGTATAAACGATAACTTGACACGGGGTAAACTTGAAAGTCTAGTCTAAATATCAGTACCAACTGTTAAAACTATGCTATACCCGGCTATGTCCGACTAAGTCCCTACAGTGATATTTTTAAGTGCTGCGGCATGCTTATTTATTGGGGGTAGGCCTATCGGGAGTAACGTCCCCGATACATTTGACTAAGTCTTTGTATTACTTGATAATGAAATTAAACCGACAAGGACAGACACAACTTGTCATGGGGCAAACTTGAATGTTTAGTCTAAATATCACGCACTGGCATAACTTTTGGATCTGCGAGATCTACTTTTTGATCCTGCGGGAGATCAACCTTACAAATTAAATCTTGTGGTCTAAAACAAACGGTCAAACTTATTTGTTAAACCTATGAACTTCACTCAACCTTTTGGTTGACACTTTAGCATGTTTTGTCTCAGGTGCTGTTTGATTCAAGCTCTTATACTTACTGCTTATGTGATGCTACTTGGACATAGGATCAAGAGATATCGCATTTATTACTTCTGCATGTGAACATTTCCATTATTGTTATTCCTATCATTGTAACTACGTTTCATTTTCCGCTGCGTGCTCAATAAAGTTTGTTTTATCATTTAGTATTGTTCTCGTATATTATAATATGTTGGTTGATTTGATATTAAGTCACATTTCACCCAGACCCTAACTGGGGGTGTGACAGATTGGTATCAGAGCAAACCAGGCTGTTATAGAGAACCAGGATTGCATTTTTATGTGTGCCTTACTTGTTAGCTAGGGTGCCTTAGCAATCTAGGAAACTATAACCTTTCCTGCCTTAGACTTAAAGCACTTAGGATTGTCGTATAATCTTAACAATTATGCTTTAATAAACTTGACTCAAAGATTCTAATCAAGGTCTCTTTCCTAATGATAGGATGTCAAGCTCAAACGTTAACAAGCCCAACAAAGCAACTCACAACCCTACCACCGAAGTAGGTGTTGGACACTCTTCAACTTCGAGACCAGTTCGAAGTCCTCTTTATAGTCCTGCTTCACCACCGCTGAATTATAGCCCGAATACTATTTTAGATTCACATGGGTCTCCTCAATACTACCCAACTCCGAGAACCCAAGATAAGGGAAAACGGCATGAAGAAGTTGGTCCATCAAGGAAGAGAGCCCGATCTCCTTTTTATGATGGTCCTAAGTATGAAATCATGAGATTACGAAATGATACCGAGAGAAACATTGGAGGTCTACTTCGCCACATGGAAAGAGTGGATCGTCGAATGAAGAAACTTATGAAAGAAAACGTCGAGCTAAGAAAGGAGTTGCTGATGCTAAAGTGCGAGGAAGAACGCAACACTCGCTGGGGAAAGCAATCACTTGCTTACCTCAAGGAGGATGTTGATGTCCGAATGAAAATGGAGAAAGGTCGAGTCGACGAACAACTTGCCATAAGAGAGTACAACACTAATGCCGTAAACAGTCGTGTTACCAACCTTTATGACAACTTCGAGTATCTCTATGAGAAACAAAAGACGAAAAATGAGAAAGTTGAGGAGTTTATGAAGAAGGTTGGAGACGAAATATGAAGACTACTTCAATCTTAATATTTCCTAGTTATTTTTCCTATTTTCCATCTATGTAAAGGCTGTGCCTTAAACAATTTCTATTTCCGAATCGTGTAATAAAGGCTTATTTAATGCCTCGTTCTAATAATATAAAGTGTTTTATTAATATCATGCGATATCAATACTTTAGTTTATTCATACTTGTGATTACTCAAACTTATAACTTGTTAAACTTATCAAACATATGTTCACTTTTATGTAGTGACATCATGGTTCGTCCAGCTGCACCTACCGTTAACAACGTTGTGTTAACTACTGAGCAATTCCAACAGTTACTCGCTGCTGCCCAAGGCAACGCCCAAGCTAATCATGCTAATACTCAACCAAAACCTTGTTCCTACAAGGACTTTACAAACTGTCACCCTCCCGCTTTTAAGGGAAACGAAGAAGCTGTCGAACTAGTTCGTTGGTTCGAAAAGATGGAATCTATTTTCCGTATTTGCAACTGTGGTGATGATGATCGAGTAAAGTATGCCACTAGCTCGTTGGGTGGTAATGCTTTAACTTGGTGGACTGCTTATGCCAAGTCCGTAGGAATTGATAATGCTAATGCAATTCCATGGGACGAACTCAAAAGTATGATGGTCAACAAATTCTGCCCAAGGAGTCAAGTTCAGAAGCTTGAAGCTGAGTTCTGGGAACTCAGGGTCAAGGGTACTGACATTGAGAATTATACCAATCGTTATCTGGAGCTTTCTACTCTATGTCCTGAAATGTTTCCTACTGAAGCTAGAAGAATTGAGCGGTATATTGAAGGTCTTCCCGAGGATGTTCAAGGGAATGTTATTGCTGCTGAGAAGGTTACTTTGGATGCTGTGATTCTCATGGCACAAAATCTCATGTTGGCCAAGAGAAGAAGGGCGTCGGCCAATAAGCAAGTTGAAACCAAGGGTAATGATGGTAAGAGGAAGTTTGAGCCGTCTCAAGGTTCAACTCAGAATGTTAGTAAAAAGCTTATGGATAGTACAAGGACGAATTATAGGGGCACTTATCCTTTTTGTGTTCGTTGTGAAAGGCATCACCCGGGGCAGTGCACTGCCACTTGTTCGTTGTGTAAGAAAGTGGGACACGTAGCTAAGACGTGTAGGACTCCTCCAAAGAATAAATCTATTGTTCCTGCCAAAGCTCCTCCTACTTGTTATACTTGTGGGGAAAAGGGACACATTAGTCCAAATTGCCCTAAGAAGAGAGATAATCCTGCTACTGGAGCCAATACTACTGCTGCAAAGGGTCGTGCATTTGTTATTACTGCTGCTGAAGCCCGAGATGAAGATGAGGTCATCACGGGTACGTATCTCGTCAATAATTGCTACGCAACTATTTTATTCGATACTGGTGCCGACCGAAGTTACGTATCTAATGAATTTTGTACCCTATTTACTGAAAAGCCTCAACCCTTAGAAACTAAACGATTAGTAGAAGTAGCCAATGGAAAGATCATGAAAGTTGATAAAATTTATAAAAACTGCAACCTAATCTTAGCCAGCAAAGAATTTAAGATAGACCTTTTGCCGGTCGAGCTAGGAAGTTTCGATGTCGTAGTTGGAATGGATTGGTTACGTCCATTAAGAGCTGCGATCATGTGTTACGATAAAACCGTTCATGTTCCATTAGGAAATGGAGAGACTCTTATTATCCAAGGTGAAAAGAGTGGTTCCAATCTCAATATTATCTCCTGTATTAAAACCCGCAAATACCTTATGAAAGGTTATCCAGCTATTCTAGCCCACGTTAATCTGATTGAATCGAAAGAGAAGCGAATTGAAGATGTACCAGTAGTTAAAGACTTTCCCGATGTGTTTCCCGAAGATCTTCCGGGTATTCCACCTCCTCGACAAGTTGAATTCCAAATTGATTTAACTCCTGGTGTTGCTCCTGTTGCTAAAGCACCATACCGTTTAGCACCTTCCGAAATGAAGGAATTATCCAACCAACTCCAAGAACTATTGGATAAAGGTTTCATTCGTCCAAGCTCGTCCCCTTGGGGAGCTCCTATTCTGTTTGTTAAAAAGAAGGATGGTACATTAAGAATGTGCATTGATTACCGCGAACTTAACAAGCTTACTATCAAGAACCGTTATCCGTTGCCACGTATTGATGATCTATTTGACCAACTTCAAGGGTCAAGTGTTTATTCAAAGATTGATTTAAGATCCGGTTATCACCAACTCAAGGTCAAGGAATCCGATATTCCTAAGACTGCTTTTCGCACTCGTTATGGGCACTATGAATTCTGTGTCATGCCTTTTGGTTTAACTAATGCTCCTGCCGTGTTCATGGACCTCATGAATCGTGTTTGTAAACCGTATCTTGACAAATTTGTCATCGTATTCATTGACGACATCTTGATCTATTCGAAGAATGAGAAAGAGCATGAGCAACATTTGCGCATGATTCTTGAACTCTTACGAAAGGAACAACTTTATGCTAAATTTTCTAAGTGCGAGTTTTGGCTCAAAACCGTACAATTTCTCGGACATGTTGTTGATAGAAACGGAATACATGTCGATCCAGCTAAGATTACTGCTATTCAGAACTGGGAGATACCAAAGACTGCAAAGCATATTCGTCAATTTTTGGGACTTGCCGGTTACTATCGAAGGTTTATAAAAGATTTTTCTCTCATTGCCAAACCTCTTACAAAGCTGACTCAAAAAGGGAAGAAATTTGAGTGGTCCGAAGAACAGGAATCTGCTTTCAAGATTCTGAAGGAGAAGTTGACCACAGCCCCGATTCTTTCTTTACCTGAAGGTACCGACGACTTTGTTGTTTACTGCGATGCCTCAAAGCATGGCTTTGGTTGTGTTTTAATGCAACGAGAGAAGGTTATCGCCTATGCATCTAGACAGTTGAAGAAACATGAAGTAAACTATACCACACATGACCTAGAGTTAGGTGCCGTGGTATTTGCATTAAAGATATGGAGACATTATCTCTATGGTAATCACTTTACGGTGTACACTGACCATAAAAGTCTTCGACACATCTTTGATCAAAAACAGCTGAATATGAGGCAAAGTCGATGGCTCGAGACATTGAACGATTATTATTGTGAGCTGAAATATCATCCTGGCAAGGCGAATGTAGTTGCCGATGCCCTTAGTCGAAAAGATGATATTAAACGTGTTCGTGCTTTAAACCTAAAAATCAAATCGAATCTTATTTCACGAATCTGTGAAGCTCAATTGGAAGCTATTAGACCGACACTTATCGAAGGTGAAGGACCTATTGGTTTTGAGAACCAACTTCAAGTGAAAGCTAATGGTACACGGTACTTTGGCAATAGAATCTGGGTTCCTCGTTTTGGTAATCTTCGCGAACTAGTCTTGGATGAAGCACATAAGACTAGATATTCTATCCATCCCGGTTCCAGTAAGATGTATCAAGATGTGAAGGAATTCTACTGGTGGCCTAACATGAAAGCCGATATTGCTACTTATGTTAGTAAGTGTCTCACTTGTTTGAAAGTCAAGGCCGAACATCAAAAGCCTTCTGGTCTGTTGACACAACCCGACATTCCGCAGTGGAAGTGGGAAGGTATCACTATGGACTTCGTTACTAAGTTACCTAAGACTTCGAACGGTAACGATACTATTTGGGTCGTAGTTGATCGTCTTACTAAATCTGCACATTTCATACCGATCAAGGAAACTGACAAGATGGAGAGATTAGCACAGCTTTATATTAAAGAAATCGTCTCACGTCATGGTGTTCCTATCTCGATCATTTCAGATCGCGATAGTCGATTTGTTTCTAGATTTTGGAAAACTTTACAATCTGCTCTTGGAACTCAACTCGACATGAGTACAGCTTATCATCCGCAAACCGATGGTCAAAGTGAACGAACCATTCAAACTATGGAGGATATGCTACGTGCTTGTGCAATCGATTTCGGCAAAGGATGGGATAGACATCTACCTTTGGTTGAATTTTCTTATAATAACAGTTATCACTCCAGCATTAAGGCTGCACCTTTTGAAGCTTTATATGGACGGAAGTGTAGATCCCCTTTGTGTTGGGATGAACTTGAGGACAGACATTTAACTGGTCCTGAAATTATTCACGAAACTACCGAAAAGATCGTTCAAATCAAGCAACGTTTAGAAACTGCCCGTAGCCGACAGAAAAGCTATGCCAATAAGAAACGAAAAGACATCGAATACCAAGTTGGAGATAAAGTCATGTTGAAAGTATCCCCTTGGAAAGGTGTTGTCCGCTTCGGTAAGCGAAGTAAACTCAGTCCACGATATGTTGGACCATTCACAATCACTGAAAGAGTCGGTCCCGTGGCATACCGATTAGAACTGCCAACCGAACTTAGTCAAGTACATGATGTGTTTCATGTCTCAAATCTTAAACGGTGTCTTGCCGATGACACACTCGTTATTCCTCTGGATGATGTCCGCATTGATGAGCAAATGCACTTCGTTGAAGAACCTATAGAAATCATGGAAGGAGAGGTCAAACAAACGCGTAAAAGCAATATACCTATCGTTAAAGTCCGGTGGAATTCGCGTAGAGGCCCCGAATATACCTGGGAACGCAAAGACCATATGAAACGGAAATATCCCCATCTCTTCTCAACTGCTGATGCAAACGAGAAAACTACCTAAAAACTTCGGGACGAAGTTTTCAATAACGGGGAGGTACTATAACGACCCTCATTTTTCCATTCTATATTTTTTCAATATTAAATGCCCAAACAATATAATTAAAACTTAATGATCAAACTTTAATCAACAATTGTTAAGTGTTAAGAGTTAGAAAACATATTAATTAACTTTGTGCAATAATTGACAAGTTAATAAAAGATGAAAATAATAAACTGTTAGTCGACACTCACTGCTAATTAAAATTTATGCATTTATGTAATATTATAACTAATAACCTATAAGTAATAAATAAAAATTGACATTTATATAAATAATAAAACAATTGGGAACTAAATATATACAAGTCATGAATTAGTAAAAAGAAATAATACTTATCATGTGGTAAATGTAAAAATAATAATAGTAATAATAGTAATAATAATGAGACTAAAGAATCTTAAACAATTACATCCTTATGTTGACTAAAAATTAAAATAAAATATATATATAAACTAGTACCACCTATTGTTGACTAAAAATTATAAAACAAAATAAAATCATTAATTAGAACATCCTTATGTTGACTAACACTCTAATACTTGCACTATATAAACTCCTAGTTTCTCATTCACAAATCACACCAAAATCCTCTCAAAAACAATCTCTCCCTCTCCCTCTCTTGTGGTATTCGGATCTTCAAGCTTGTTCTTCGTGTTCTTCAAGAATCTTCAAGGAGTTCTTCAAGATTTTTAAGGCTTTGATCTTCCATCTTCATCGTGTTCATCTTTTCTTTGTTAATTATCTTAAATCTTCAAAGGTATAACATAAACCCTAAACTATTTACATAAACTTTAATCTTTGTTAATTCATATTCATATTATAAACTTGTTATCCATAAACACACCTAGATTTATATATACATATATACATGTAAAAAAATATATATATATATTTTTATATATACATATACATATTAAAACCTTAAACCCTAATACTACTTATACTAGTACTTAACATGTATATACTATTACTATTACTAGCACCTATAACCTACTACTTATATTGTAGCACACAAACATTTTGGGATATGTATTAGAGATGTATAGATCTTCGAACTTTCTTGACGAATGGTTTCTACGAGATTCTAGGCAGAGGGTTTGGACTTCCGATTTAAAGGGTCCTATGGCTCAAGCCCCTAGATCTAAATTAGCCATTCGAAGGGAAAGGGGTGATTGGAAGCTTATCTAATACGGCAAGTATCCTAAAATGGAAACACTCATAAAAGTAGAAACTCTCTAGTCATAGAAACTTAGTAAAATAAGAAACTTTCTAAAAATAGAAACTTTATAAAAATAGTAACTTACTAGGAATAGAAACTTAGTAAAACAAACTATACTTAAACACATACTTAAACTTAAACATGGGCAAAACACTTAACTACTCTTAAATGTCAATAGGTTGACTTTCTTGCTCACTCGTTCAACTCTCTATTCTGAGGAATAACTCTCTCTACTTACTAAGGTGAATTTCATAGCCCCACTTTTTACTATTTCATTACTGTTTTGAAACTATGGGGTGAGACACATGCTTGCTTTTAAATTTTTAACATGCAATATTTTAATAACTGTTTTACAATATTTATATACGTGAATTCATAGCCCCACTTTTTACTGTTTCATAACTGTTTTATAACTTTTGGGGTGAGAATACATGCACAACTTTTATAACTATTTTACACGTATTAACTATTAAACTGTGATATGTTGGGCTATGACCAGCAAGCCCCCAACCGATAAGTATAAACGATAACTTGTTACGGGGTAAACTTGAAAGTCTAGTCTAAATATCAGTACTTACACGTATCTACTATTAAACTGTGATATGTTGGGCTATGACCAGCAAGCCCCCAACCGACAAGTATAAACGATAACTTGACACGGGGTAAACTTGAAAGTCTAGTCTAAATATCAGTACCAACTGTTAAAACTATGCTATACCCGGCTATGTCCGACTAAGTCCCTACAGTGATATTTTTAAGTGCTGCGGCATGCTTATTTATTGGGGGTAGGCCTATCGGGAGTAACGTCCCCGATACATTTGACTAAGTCTTTGTATTACTTGATAATGAAATTAAACCGACAAGGACAGACACAACTTGTCATGGGGCAAACTTGAATGTTTAGTCTAAATATCACGCACTGGCATAACTTTTGGATCTGCGAGATCTACTTTTTGATCCTGCGGGAGATCAACCTTACAAATTAAATCTTGTGGTCTAAAACAAACGGTCAAACTTATTTGTTAAACCTATGAACTTCACTCAACCTTTTGGTTGACACTTTAGCATGTTTTGTCTCAGGTGCTGTTTGATTCAAGCTCTTATACTTACTGCTTATGTGATGCTACTTGGACATAGGATCAAGAGATATCGCATTTATTACTTCTGCATGTGAACATTTCCATTATTGTTATTCCTATCATTGTAACTACGTTTCATTTTCCGCTGCGTGCTCAATAAAGTTTGTTTTATCATTTAGTATTGTTCTCGTATATTATAATATGTTGGTTGATTTGATATTAAGTCACATTTCACCCAGACCCTAACTGGGGGTGTGACAATGTGTTTTGCAGACTGAAAGGGGTGAATCTTCATCCCAAGCTCTCATTGCTCCTCCTGAGAATGCGGAACAACAAGATGTTGATATCCATTACAAACAAGATATTCCTCATCCAGTTATGACATTTTCAGATATGCACGTGGAAAATTTGCACCCGAACTTGAGATTAGACAGACGTTGGATAGATTATCCAAAATACCAAAGGGGCTTGCATACTCTTCATTCTAAAGCTGTTGAAGTACCTAGGGTAATAGAATGGGAACCGTTAGAAGCTGTAGAATTGGCCGATCCAATTAGAGAATTACTTACATAGAGGTATGGTAATTCTACTTTTAACGATTGGGTACGTTTATTCAACATGCGTAGACCTGTATATAAAGTATGGTGTGAAGAATTATTGTGTAGTATAGAAATAAATGATCGGGTAGCTAGTTTAACCGATCGAACTTTTATTAGATTTTTGTTAGGAGGTTCGATGCGCCACATGTCTCTACTAGACATGGCTCAGGCCTTACGTATATATACGCCTGAGGAGCTAGCATCTGCCGATTGTCGAGGGTTGATATTAAATGGTAGGAAGATTGATGAAAATTTTGATACGCATGGTGTATGGAGTCAAATGACTAGCCATCACCGATTTAAAGGGGGAAATTACTCTTATTTGGATATAGATAGAGCTGAGTTAAGAGTAATCCATAGGTTTCTAGCGAACTCGATTACACAGCGAGGTAAAAATAAGGAAAAGGTAAATGAGCAAGATTTATTTTACCATATGTGTATTCGAGACCCACAAAGCGCTGTAAGTATACCTTATTGTGTGGGTTATTATTTATCAGCTATGGTTAGGGGGATGAGACCGCACACTATAATAGGAGGTGGTATATTTATTACATTAATTGCTGAGTATCTCGATGTAGATATAAGTCGGGGGGATTATTAATCGAAGAACCAGAACCCCACGATACAATTGGTTTAAATGTATATCATGGTGCGAAGGTTTTGAAGAGGCGAAATAACGCCGCAGTAGCATATAATGGAAGACATCCACAGGTTGAGAGAAATCAACAGCCAGGTAATGTGGGAGGGGGAAATGAAATGACAGAAATGCAAAGGTTTATAGCTTCACAAGAGTATGAAAATGCTAGACATCGAGCATTTGAAGATTGGCAAGTTCATCAAAACCAAATCATAGCTCATTGCCAACATATAGGTAGAAACTATATTCCTACTCCAACGCCCGTATTTCCTCCCTGGTCTATAGAGATCTAACCACCGTATCCTACTTATAACCCAGCTGAAGCATTTTATAACACATACGGTTATGCATGGAACCCCTACTGGTATCAGTATCAACCCTAGTTTATTTATTTTTGTTTATTTTTGTAATGTTACTACATTTAACACTTATGTTGATATTGTAATAGTTTTTATAATTTTTTAACTTTTATTATTAGATTTTAATAATTTTTGAATGTGGGGTAATATACCAAACTTCAAAAATATGTATATATGTTTGCAGTTTATCTTATGTACACAACAGGGTAAAACAACGCATTTTCAAAGACTGGCATTAAGTTCAGCAAAAGTAACTAATTTTGACGACAAGATGCAAAATATATGTGAAATAACGACAAGACGGAATGAACAAATGATGTGCACCATTTATCATTCAACACAAACAACAATATGTTTGGAAACTTTGGTAAAATTTAATCATTTTTCTACGCTAATCACCCTCAATAATTTAAATTGTTACTGATTTCTTGCAAATGAGGGCATTGCAAGATCTTAAGTGTGGGAAGGGGTTAAATTCATTCGGATTTTAAAAAAAATTTATTTAAACACTTGGTTACCATTAAAAGTACTAGTAAAGCAGTAGTTGTATTAGAATCTAGTACTCTCTGATAATAAAGAACAGCCCTAGTCTTATATACTGACTACCCACTTCTAGTAAAAAATTTTAAAATTTTCAATTAAATGAACTCAAAATCATGTTTATACATATTTATGAACTATAAAACTAGGTGTTAACACCGAAATTATTGTTACCTCGGAAATGACATAAATTGAGAAACAAACCAAAATGTTAGAATTCATTTAAAATGGAATAGAGGACAATAAAAAGGAAAATAAAAGCCAAGTGTGGGAAATTTACCAAGTTATTTTAAACATATGTCACATATTTTTAAAGATACAATATACTTTTGCTTTGGACTAAACTAAACAGTTTTACCCGATTTACTGTAAGAAAGATGGATCTACACGATGAATCAATTCCATCATTTAAAGGAAGTAAAGTCTTCCGAAAAAGAAACGTGCTTCTTGATTTAGGTCATGAAGTTGTCGTTCAGACCAGCTGTAGGTTGACGAAAAATCTAGAAAAGTCATCTCTAAAATCAGCAGGAAATCCACGGACCTCAGCATCAAACAGGGTCGCCAAGTGGTCAGATTTATCCTAACCATGAGAAGGATTTATCTCGTACAATGGGGGGCACCGTGCAAATTAGCTTGATAAGACTAATGAATCAGATCCCCAGAAAGGATAATCTCCTTAAAAGATCAAAAATCAGCTTTTATGACTGATATTACTCAATCCTTGAGATTGACCTTAAAGATTGAGAATTCAAACTCATGGAATTCAATGATATCTAAACTCGAGCTTGAACGAGAAAATATTTTGATCAAAATTTCAAACCGATTTGTTTTCTGAAAACCCATTTTCAATGCGTTCATTGAACGTAAAATCCTAGAAATTCACCTGAATTCATTAGGTCACCTGAACCAAATCGGGTGTCAATCGTAAGAACGGTGGTTGCATAGCATGGTCAAAGACAGGACCTTGGGCCAGGCCAGAAAATTATAAGGGTGAGCTTTACTATTGCTCCTACAAAGGATAGTAATTGCGTCCGACACGTTATAGACCATAATTAAAAGCATGTCAGGGGACATTGCCTTAATAGTTGCTTGTTCAACGCTTTCCTTTACAACCGGACGGTAGTTTATCGAAAGGTAATATACGGAGCAAGTATACTGGACGTGTTGCTTTCCTAATATAAGGTTAGCAAGTGGGTGATACAAAACCGCAAGTTTTGAGCTAAAATTTTCAAATCTGAAACCCACCAAACCCACAAAAAGAATTTGCAAACATGGTGAAGGGTTATTCCGAAAAACTTATCTAGGGTAAAAGCTAGATATAATTTTCAAAAGATCAAATGTTTTCATAAAGATCCAATTTCCTTAAAGGATCTAAATTTTATAGTCATGTGGGACTGTAAACCACATCGTTACTACCATTGTTTATACCGCCGTAAAGAAATCACTGATGTACAAAGTGTGAAGAATAAAGAAGTGATTCTAGTATTTCAAGACTATATTGCTTGAGGACAAGCAACGCTCAAGTGTGTGAATATTTGATAATGCTAAAAACGAACATATATTTCATAGCATTATTCCTCAAGAAAGACAAGCTTTTAGTTGCAATTGTTCTATTTACAAGTGATATTCGTTTAAATAATAAAAGGTGAAGACAAAAGACAGATTCGATGAATTAAAGATGCAAACGACCAAAAAGCTCAAAAGTACAAAATACAATCAAAGAAGTTTCAATTTATTGATGAGAAACGTCTCAAAATGACAAGAGTACAAGTTACAAAACGCAAAGTACATGATATTAAATTGTACGCAAAGACGTTCGAAAATCCGGAACCGGGACCAGAGTCAACTCTCAACACTCGACGCAACGGAGTAAAAATTACAAGTCAACTATGCACATGAATATAATATAATATATAATTAATTCTTAAAATTAATATATATATTATATTATATTTAAAAATCGTCGGCAAGAAAGGATCCAAAATGGAGTGAGCTGTAAAATCAAACTCTGCGACTCGCGGAGTTTGAAGGGGAAAAATGCCGCGAGTCGCGGAGCCCCAAATTCTGAAACTGCCTATAAAGCTCGCGCATTCTGATCGTAAAAAAAATATCCAAAATATCAATCTCTCTATCTATATTATACGATATATATATATATATATATATATATATATATATATATATATATATATAATTTATATTTTAATTTTAATTTTAATTTTAAATCCTAATAATAAGGGTATGTTAGCGAATGTTGTAAGGGTGTAAGTCAAAATTCTGTCCGTGTAACGCTACGCTATTTTTAATCATTGTAAGTTATGTTCAACCTTTTTAATTTAATGTCTCGTAGCTAAGTTATTATTATGCTTATTTAATACCGAAGTAATCATGATGTTGGGCTAAAAATATTAAAATTGGGTAATTGGGCTTTGTACCATAATTGGGGTTTGGATAAAAGAACGACACTTGTGGAAATTAGACTATGGGCTATTAATGGGTTTTATATTAACTAAACAATACCTTGTTAATTTAATATACAAACTTATAATTTGACGTATTTATATATAACCACATACGCTTGACTGGGTACGGTGGGCAGGATATCTATAAATACCAATAATTATTCATTTTACCGGACACGGAACTGGATTAATAGTTAATAGACTTGTTGAAACAGGGGTGAATTACATTCAAGGGTAATTGGTGTAATTGTTAACAAAGTAGTAAAACCTTGGTTTACACGCAGTCGATAACCTGGTGTATTCATTAAACAAAGTATTAAAACCTTGTTACAATTCGAATCCCCAATTAGTTGGAATATTTGACTTCGGGAATAAGAATAATTTGACGAAGGCTTTCGCTCTTTATATTTATGACTGATGGACTATTATGGACAAATCCGTATGGACATATTAAATAATCCAGGATAAAGAACAATTAACCCATGGGAATAAACTAAAATCAACACGTCAAATATCATGATTACGAAAGTTTAAATAAGCATAATTCTTTTATTTCATATTTAATTTCTTTTATTTTATATTTAATTGCACTTCTAATTATCGCACTTTTATTTATTGTTATTGTATTTAATTGCACTTTTAATTATCGTACTTTTTAATTATCGCAATTTTATTTTATCGCACTTTTATTTATCGCAATTTCATTATCGTTATTTACTTTACGCTTTAAATTTAGTCTTTTATTTATTTTTAATATTTTACATTAGGTTTTAACTGCGACTAAAGTTTTAAAAAATCGACAAACCGGTCATTAAACGGTAAAAACCCCCCCTTTATAATAATAATATTACTTATATATATATATATTTATATTTTTATAAATTAAAACTAATATAGCATTAAGCTTTGTTTAAAAGATTCCCTGTGGAACGAACCGGACTTACTAAAAACTACACTACTGTACGATTAGGTACACTGCCTATAAGTATTGTAGCAAGGTTTAAGTATATCCATTCTATAAATAAATAAATATCTTGTGTAAAATTGTATCGTATTTAATAGTATTTCCTTGTAAAATTTATAAGCTATTTTATATACACCTCGCATAACATCAATTATTAAACCGAATATGCCCCTTTTTAGTCCGGTAATCTAAGAATTAGGGAACAGACATCCTAATTGACGCGAATCCTAAAGATAGATCTATCTGGCCCAACAAGCCCCATCCAAAGTATCGGATGCTTTAGTACTTCGAATTTATCATGTTCGAAGGGAGTCCCAGAATGATGGGGATATTCTATATGCATCTTGTTAAGGTCGGTTACCAGGTGTTCACCATATGAATGATTTTTATCTCTATGCAGTTTGCGAAATGCCTGATATGAGATGTATATTTATGGAAAAATGAAATCTTGTGGTCTATTAAAATTATGGAAATGATTGATTATGATAAACCTATGAACTCACCAACCTTTTGGTTGACACTTTAAAGCAGGTTTATTCTCAGGTATGAAAGAAATCTCTCGCTGTGCATTTGCTCATTTTAAGGATATTACATGGAGTCGTTCATGGCATATTTAGGTCAGTACCACGCAATGGGACCAAATGTTGATGACTTCGTCCAGATGGATTAGGACGGGGTATGACAAGTTTGTAATGATGTATATCTAAATGATGGGTATTTATAGCATTAAATTTGATATGGTTTGTTTACAATACTTCCATCGTGAATAACAAAAATGTACAGTGTTACAGCTGGTGATCTAGATGAAGGATTTGATGCGGCTATTCCTATATCATCCGAGATGGAGGCGACTGCAAGATACAATAATACATTATTCGGTCACTTTCTAGGTAAAAGGATAGCATACCTATGATCTAAAATTACGTTATAAATGTTTGGAGAAAGTTTGGTAATGAGAAAATCATGATGAATGTGACGACCCGAAAATTTCCGACCAAATTTAAACTTAATCTTTATATAATTCTGACTTGATAAGCAATGAATTTTAATAAATCTTGAACCTCCGAAAAGAGTTTTACACAAGCTTTTGGTCACCCTTTTATTCCGACGATTCATGAACGTCATAACTTGATTTAATTGTTTACTTATTTTGTATATATATGGATTTATATATATTAAACTTGAAAATATGATAATTAAATATCTCATTAAGTATATTAACAAAGTATTATATATATATTTTCATACTACTAATTTAAAGAGTTTTCAAACAATATATATATTACTATTTAAACGACGTAATTAACTTATGTTAAAATGTATTTACATATAATGTATTACGAGTGTAAATACATCCTTACAAGTATTGAATACACTTTATAATATACCAATACATATAAAGGATAGCTATACTCGTATTTTCGTTCAATTTCCTCAAAGAATTCTACTCGCATTCATACGGCATTTTTACCCGTATTATACACAGCTTCTAGAAGTATTTACTATTGGTATACACCAATAGAAATCTGCAATTATTTGTGTAATATGTCATCCATGACCTAATAAATTTAATATGTCATGCAATACTTAATACAATTTAACTTATCTTAGATATTTTCACTAAAAGCCAAAATTATAAGCTTATAAATAAGGACCATTTTAACTCATTTTTACTCCACATTTTCTTAAACTAAAAACACACACTTGAATGCTCTCATATCATACTTTAATCTCAGCAACTTTTCTCTTCATAATCAAGGTAAAATACTTCTCAAAATCCTTGTTCAATTCCTTGTATAGTTGCTATCTTATTATACTTATAAAACTTGTAAAAACTAGAACTTGTTTTGGTGAACACCAAGCTTGTTTGAAAAACTAATCTAATCTTTCTAACATAACTCTAATAACACTTATTTATATGTATTATGATGTTATATTAAGTTAATATAAGAACTTATAACTTGTACATATGAAGAACACCTTGAAACTTAACATATATCCTTTCATCTCCATTCGGTAAAAAGCGGGCTGTTTTGGGTTGGAAATTAAAAACCTATCTAGACTTTGAGTTCGAGGCTAAGACTTTGGAAATATATTAATATATGTAAATAAGACTTCCAGTATTTTTTTTCATGATTTTAGACAAAGTGAAAGTATTTTATCAAAAATCATATATTGGGTGGATGCCAGGATTTTTCCAAATCTGTCCACCGACACAAAAAGAGGGTAAAGCTCTAAAAATTACTACTTGGGATGAACTTTTCGAATTGGTTTTGTAAAATTTACTTCTTAATGAATCTATAGCAATTTGGTTCACTTTAAACGGAGTTGTAATGAATATTTGGCAAGCAAAACAAAATCTGCTAAAATTAACGTTGTATGGACGAAATTTATATTATAAAAACTATATTAACCATATCCTTGTTAACTTTTCCTATATCCTATATATATTTGGACATGTTATCAGTAGTATAATAAAATATTATAATCTTGGTTAATTCTGTGATTGTATATATGTATAATAATATTCTTGGTACGTCCTAACACAATAAGTATACAATACGTTTTGATAAATCCTAAGACAATACGTACATAATACGTCTTAGTTAATTCTAAGACAATACGTATACAATATGTCTCTAGGTTGATGCAAAGACAATACGTATGCAATACGTCGTGGGGTAATTCTAAGATTTTATATATATATATATATATATATATATATATATATATATATATATATATATATACACACACACCGATTATTGAACTGTTGGACTTTTCGGACTATTTTGGACTATTAACAATGGACTACTAACATAAAATGTTAAAAATTATTATATAAGTATTCTATGAACTTGCTTTATTTTATTCATATGTCGTATTATTATCTGAATCGTTATTATTGTTATAGGTTCGTGAATCCAAGGACGACGGTCATATTTTTAATAAGTTGAAAACTTATTATTAATATACTTTTACTACTATGAGTATATAGTCCCATTTTTAAACTCTAAAAATATTTTGGGATGAGAATACATGCATTTTATGTTTTACGCCATGGACACAAGTACTTAAAATATATTCTACGTTGAGTTGTACCACATTGCATATCTTCCCTAATAGCTTGGTAACTAATATTTACATGTTGTAAGAACATGTAAGTGCGAATCCTATTGATAGATCTATCGAGTTTGACAACCCCAACCGGGCTAGTCGCTCTAGTATCGTAAACGGTTGCATAGTACTTCATTTTTACTATACTTGGTACAGTGTAGGGAGATTTCATAATAAAGGGAATATGTCACATTAATGGTTAAGTATGGTTACCGAAGCACTCAACAACTTATAGAATACTTTTATACACTTGCGAGTGTACATATATTTATAACTATGAAATCTTGTGGTCTATATTTATATCGATGATAAACCTATATATCTCACCAACCTTTGTGTTGACTGTTTACGCATGTTTATTCTCAGGTCCTTAAGAAAGTCTTCCGCTGTTGCATTATCTGAGCAAGCTGTGCATGGAGTCTCACACTTTTATTTAAATAAAGTGTTGCATTCAATAAAACCTTTGTCATGTATTATATTCGACTGTTACGTCATGTGTGTAGTATTTGGAAACCGATGTATTTTGGGGATTATTTCTTAAATAATCGCCCACTTGTTTAAAACATTCATTATGTATAATAATGATGTGTTTTTTATGAAACGAATGCAATATTTTCTAAAACGTATCATATAGAGGTCAAATATCTCGTTATGGGACCAATGAGAACGTATTGCGTTTATAGTAGTATGGACGGGTCGTTTCAATGAACTCGAAGGGGTACTTTTTCTTCAAATTTTCAACTCAACAGGGGATGAATGGTGTAAAGGAGAATGAGCCATGGGTCATTCGGCCAGTTCCTATAATCCTTAATAAGTGGTCCCTAGTATCTCATTGACAAAGGAAGATTTAACCAAAGTTCTGTGTGGGTTAAAATACATGATGTTGCTCTTGATAATTACACGGATGATAGTCTTAGTTCGATATCCTTGAAGTTTGGAAAACCACTTATGTTAGAGTCATATACTAGTACTATGTGTATGGAGTCGTGAGGTAGGCCTAACCACATTCGGGCACAAATTGAGGTGTATGCGAAGAAAGAGTTGAAAGAAAGTTTGGTAGTTGCTATGCAGTCTTTGGATGGTAAGGGTGTTACAAGAGATGAAGTAAGGATAGAAAATGAATGGAATTCTCCAAGGTGTGGGTGTTGTCGTGAATTTGGACATAAAAATTCACAATGCCCAAAAGTGATCTCGGTTACTATTGTTGTTATTGAAACAACAGATGGCTTGAAAGAGGTAAATCCCAAAGTGAGCAAGGGTGCCAATTTAAATCGCATAGAAAATAGTAAAGTTGGTGATGAGTTTGTAGCTGGGAAGAAATAAAAATTTGTGTACAGACCTATTAGTAAGGATGCGAGTAAGGTGGATAAAGTGGATATATTCGATACTGGTTTAACTGTGCATAAGGCTGGCACGAGTGGTATTAAGGAAACACATAACCCATTTGAGGCGCTTAATGAGGTAAATGAAGAACATGAACTTATTTAAATAAAAGGATCAATGGTGGGTTAATAGATGAAGAAAGCGACTTAGAAGGTGATCGTTGTGTACATTAGAAAAACGTTACATCTGAGTGGGCAAGCACTCCCGGTTTGTACGGTCTTGATGATTAGTCTCGCTTCTTGGAATATTCGGGGTTGTACCTCATCCCGAAGTAAAATGAGGTTAAAGAGCTGATAGGTTGATTTGTGATTCATTTTATGATGTATAATTGTTATGAAAATGTTCAATTATCTCACGAATACAAGCTACTTTGATGTGTTTTCGTGCATTTTTAGGTTTGTGGAGATTTAGAGCTAAAATATGCTGAAAATGATAAATAAATAATAAAAAAAAGTCGAATCATGCGAGTTTGTACCATTTTGGTCATAACTCACTCATACGACCTCCGATTGAGGTGATTCAATTTGCCAGGCGTCCATACTTCAGAGGGTTACAACCTTGATATTTATATCTTGACAAGAAAACACACCCAAGAAAACATAAAAACACGGTGGAGTATATTTTGTGAAGAACAGTGCATTTGATACCGTATTTTCACATTGAGAAAACACAGTAATACATGTTGGGCATAAAACGCGGTGGTGCCACCATTAAAACATGTAGGGTTAATTTTTTGGTGATTCAGGATTTCTAAAGGGGTGCAAATTGTAAATACCTAATTAGGGTATTTGAAGGATAGATGCACAAAAATTATGAGGATTCATCACTTTTTGGAGCTAGGAGCCGTAACCTAAATCAAATTATCTCAAGTTGTTCAAGATTCATCATCAAGTCATGATTCTTCACCAAAAATCAATGCTCTACATCATCATGATCATGCTCTGCTAAGTCTCTGTTTATCTCTTTCGTTGAAGAATTGATGTAATATTATTTCATTAAAATATTTATGTGATTCATGATTCATAAGGATAAAGTCTTTTGATTTCTGAGCTATTGAATCAGTCAGGTTATTATTTGATGCAAATTTACCAACTTTGATTATTGTAAGATATATTATTGTGAATTACCGATTTGTTCCAAGTCCAAGCAGCGTTAATTTAGTTAGGAATAAAGACAAGTCGTGTAATTTTAACAATACTTGTGCCCAGGATAATATCTTTGATAAACTTAAGAAATCATGTCTATGTGATTTGATGAAAAACTTGATAAACATAAGTATTTGTTTGAATGATTATTGCACTGGGATTCATAAGAGATAAGCTTTGTATATATTGATCACAAACACTCTCTTTTATTTACTTGTTTTAGTTTTAGCTTAAATTTATAATTTAAGTCTTTTAATTTTGTTTGCAACTAGTTTCACTACAAAACTCAATTCTACAAACTGTTTGCTTATAACCATGTAACGACCCGTCAAAATTGCTATTGATGTGGTAAATTATCAAACGGTCCTACAACGAGGTTACGTCGTCTATATGAAATTTTTAATAAAGCATTGCATTCATTATTTAGAATTTTTCAAAAAATAAAGGGTTACTAAAAATAGAAGGTTACTAATAATAGTAAGTTTCTCAAAATAGAAAGTTGACTAATAGTCAAAGTCATCCAAAAACAGGTAATAAAATCTGAATGCAGCAGAGTTTGAAATAATGCCACATAGGACTCCAATGCAAACACCTTGGATAATCAACAGAGGAAGGAAAAGATCTCGGTTGTTCAAAAATTCAAAAATAGTATATAAGTTCTATAGTGTTGAGCACCTGGTAACCAGACTTAACAAAAATAATATTCAAGTTACCCTCTTTATAAAAACTCATCTAACGAAGTACTATAATTCGTCAAATGTTGGCGCGACTAACCCGAATGGATTTGTCAAACTCTATAGATCTATAAATAGGATTTACGTCCACCTACTCAAAAACCAGTAGTTAACAGTTACCAAGCTAAGAGATTTGTCATTCAACTCGGTGTAAAATATTCTCAAAAGAATATCTTGATGTACTTGTGTCATTAACGTAAAAAAGTAACACTAATGATGTTATGCGAGGTGTATATAAAATAGCTTTTAAATTTTACAAGGAAATACTATTAAATACGATACAATTTTACACAAGATATTTATTTATTTATTGAATGGATATACTTAAACCTTGCTACAATACTTATAGGCAGTGTACCTAATCGTACAGTAGTGTAGTTTTTAGTAAGTCCGGTTCGGTCCACATGGAATCTTTTAAACAAAGCTTAACGCTATATTAGTTTTATTTTATAAAAATACAAATATATATATAAGTAATATTATTATTATAAAGGGGGGTTTTTACCGTTTAATGACCGGTTTGTCGATTTTAAAACTTTAGTTGCAGTTAAAACCAAATGTAAAATATTAAATAAATAAAAGACTTAATTTAAAGCCTAAAGTAAATAACGATAATGAAATTGCGAATAATAAAAGTGCGATAAAATAAACTTGCGATAATTAAAAAGTACGATAATTAAAAGTGCAATTAAATACAATAACAATAAATAAAAGTGTTATAATTAGAAGTGCAATTAAATATAAAATAAAGGAAATTAAATATGAAATAAAAGAATTATGCTTATTTAAACTTCCGTAATCATGATGTTTGACGTGTTGATTTTAGTTTTATGCCCATGGGTTAATTGTTCTTTGTCCTGGATTATTTAATATGTCCATACGGATTTGTCCATAATAGTCCATCGGTCATAAATATAAAGAGCGAAAGCCTTCGTCAAATTATTCTTATTCCCGAAGTCAAATATTCCAACTAATTGGGGATTCGAATTGTAACAAGGTTTTAATACTTTGTTTAATGAATACACCAGGTTATCGACTGCGTGTAAACCAAGGTTTTACTACTTTGTTAACAATTACACCAATTACCCTTGAATGTAATTCACCCCTGTTTCAACAAGTCTATTAACTATTAATCCAGTTCCGTGTCCGGTAAAATGAATAATTATTGGTATTTATAGATATCCCGCCCACCGTATCCAGTCAAGCGTATGTGGTTATATATAAATACGTCGAATTATAAGTTTGTATATTAAATTAACAAGGTATTGTTTAGTTAATATAAAACCCATTAATAGCCCATAGTCTAATTTCCACAAGTGTCGTTTTTTTTATCCAAACCCCAATTATGGTACAAAGCCCAATTACCCAATTTTAGTAATTAGCCCAACATCATGATTACTTCAGTATTAAATAAGCATAATAATAACTTAGCTACGAGACATTAATGTAAAAAGGTTGAACATAACTTACAATGATTAAAAATAGCGTAGCGTTACACGGACAGATTTTCGACTTATACCCTTACAACATTCGCTAACATACCTTTATTATTAGGATTAAAATTAAAATTAAAATTAAAATATAAATTATAAATATAAATATTACGTATATAGATAGAGAGATTGATATATATTGGATATAAAAATGATCAGAATTCGTTGGGTTTTATAGGGATTTTCGTATTTGGCTGCTCCGCGAGTCGCGGTATTTTTGGCCTCCATACTCCGCAACTCGCGGAGTTCGTAATTCCAGCTCACAAAAGTTTGGAGTCTTTCTTGCCGACGGTTTATAATATATTATATAATATATAAATAATTATAAGAATTATTTAAATATTATATTATATTTATGTGCATAGTTGACTTGTAATTTTTAGTCCGTTGCGTCGAGCGTTGAGAGTTGGCTCTGGTCCCGGTTCCGGATTTTCGAACGTCCTTGCGAATAATTTAATATCTTGTACTTTACGTTTTGAATCTTGTACTCTTGTAATTTCGAGACGTTTCTTATCAATAATTGGAACCACTTTGATTGTATTTTGTACTTTTGAGCTTTTTGGTCGTTTGCGTCTTCAATTCGTCGAATCTGTCTTTTATCTTAACCTTTTATTATTTAAACGAATATCACTTTTAAATAGAACAATTGCAACTAAAAGCTTGTCTTTCTTGAGGAATAATGCTATGAAATATATGTTCGTTTTTAGCATTATCAAATATTCCCACACTTGAGCGTTGCTTGTCCTCAAGCAATATAGTCTTGAAATACTAGAATCACTTCTTTATTCTTCACACTTTGTACATCAGTGATTTCTATACGGTGGTATAAACAATGGTAGTAATGATATGGTTTACAGTCCCACATGACTATAAAAATTTAGATCCATTAAGGAAATTGGATCTTTATGAAAACATTTGATCTTTTGAAAATTAAATCTAGTTTTTACCCTAGATAAGTTTTCCAGAATAACCCTTCACCGGTGTTTTCAAATTCTTTTTGTGGGTTTGGTGGGTTTCAGATTTGAAAATTTTAGCTCAAAACTTGCGGTTTTGTGTCACCCACTTGCTAACCTTGTATTTGGAAAGCAACACGTCCAGTTTACTTGTCCCATATATTACCTTTCAGTAAACTACCGTCTGGTTGTAAAGGAAAGCGTTGAACAAGCAACTGTTAAGGCAATGTCCTCTGACATGCTTTTAATTATGGTCTATAACGTGTCGGACGCAATTACTATCCTTTGTAGGAGAAATAGTAAAGCTCACCCTTATAATTTTCCGGTCTGGCACAAGGTCCTGTCTTTGACCATGCTATGCAACCACCGTTCTTACGGTTGACACCCGAATTGGTTCAGGTGACCTAATGAATTCCAGGTGAATTCCTAGGATTTTACGTTCAATGGTAATGAACGCATTGAAAATGGGTTTTCAGAAAACAAATCGGTTTGTATTTTTGATCAAAATATTTTCTCGTTCAAGCTCGAGTTTAGATATCATTGAATTCCATGAGTTTGTAATTCTCAATCTTTAAGGTCAATCTCTAGGATTGAGTAATATCAGTCTTAAAAGCTGATTTTTAATCTTTAAGGAGATTATCCTTTCTGGGAATCTGATTCATTAGTCTTATCAAGCTAATTTGCACGGTGTCCCCCCATTGTACGAGATAAATCCTTCTCATGGTTAGGATAAATCTGACCACTTGGCGACCCTGTTTTATGCTGAGGTCCGTGGATTTCCTGCTGATTTTAGTGATGACTTTTTCTAGATTTTTCGTCAACCTACAGCTGGTCTGGACGACAACTCCCTGATCTAAATCAAGAAGCGCGTTTCTTTTTTGGAAGACTTTACTTCCTTTTAATGATGGAATTGATTCATCGTGTAGATCCATCTTTCTTATAGTAAATCAGGTAAAACTTTTTAGTTTAGTCCAAAGCAAAAGTATTTTCAGTTATTTGTACAGAAATATGTGACAAATGTTTAAAATATCTTGGTAAATTTTCCCACACTTGGCTTTTATTTTCCTTTTTATTGTCCTCTATTCCATTTTAAATGAATTTTAACATTTTGGTTTGTTTCTCAATTTATGTCATTTCCTAGGTAACAATAATTTCGGTGTTAAAACCTAGTTTTATCGTTCATAAATATGTATAAACATGATTTTGAGTTCATTTAGTTGAAAATTTTGAAAAATTTTACTAGAATTGGGTAGTCAGTATATAAGACTAGGGCTGTTCTTTATTATCAGAGAGCACTAGATTCTAATACAACTACTACTTTACTAATATTTCTAATGGTAACCAAGTGTATAAGGTAAAAATTTTAAAATCCGAAAGAATTTAACCCCTTCCCACACTTAAGATCTTGCAATGCCCTCATTTGCAAGAAATCAGTAACAATTTAAATTATTGAGGGTGATTTATGTGAAAATGATTAAATTTTACTAAAGTTTTCAAACATATTTGTGTTTGCTTGCTGAATGATAAATGGTGCATATCATTTGTTCATTCTGTCTTGTTGTTATTTCACATATATTTTGCATCTTGTCGTCAAAATTAGTTGCTTTTGCTGAACTTAATGCCAGTCTTTGAAAATGCGTTGTTTTACCCTGTTGTGTACATAAGATAAACTGCAAACATATATACATATTTTTGAAGTTTGGTATATTACCCCACATTCAAAAATTATTAAAATCTAATAATAAAATTTAGAAAATTATAAAACTATTACAAATCCAACATAAGTATTAAATGTATTAACTTTACAAATAATAAAATAAATAAAAAACTAAGTAGACTAGGGATGATACTGATACCAGAAGGGGTTCCATGCATAACCATATGTACTATAAAATGCTTCGGCTGGGTTATACGTAGGATACGGTGGTTGGATCTCTATAGACCAGGGAGGGAATATGGGCGATGGAGTAGGAATATAGTTTCTACCTATATGTTGGCAATAACCTATGATTTGGTTTTGATGAACTTGCCAATCTTCAAATGCTCTATGTCTAGCATTTTCATACTCTTGTGAAGCTATAAACCTTTGCATTTCTGCCATTTCATTTCCCCCTCCTACATTACCTTGCTGTTGGTTTCTCTCAACCTGTGGATGTCTACCATTATATCGTACTGCGGCGTTATTTCGCCTCTTCAAAAATTTCACACCATGGTATACATTTAAACCTATTGTATCTCAGGGTTCTGGTTCTTCGATTAGTAATCCCCCCCGACTTATATCCACACCGAGATATTCACCAATCAAAGTAATAAATATACCACCTCCTATTATGCTATGCGGTCTCATCCCCCTAACCATAGCTGATAAATAATAACCCACACAATAAGGTATACTTACAGCGCTTTGTGGGTCTCGAATACACATGTGGTAAAACAAATCCTATTCATTTACCTTTTCCTTGTTCTTACCTCGTTGTGTAATCGAATTGGCTAAAAACCTATGAATTACTCTTAATTCAGCTCTATCTATATCCAAATAAGAGTAATTTCCCCCTTTAAATCGGTGATGGCAAGTTATTTGACTCCATACACCATGTGTATCAAAATTTTCGTCTATCTTTCTACCATTTAGTATCAACCCTCTACAATCGGCAAATGCTAGCTCCTCAGGCGTATATATACGTAAAGCCTGAGCCATGTCTAGTAAAGACATGTGGCGCATCGAACCTCCTAACAAAAATCTAATAAAATATCGATCGGTTAAACTAGCTACCCGATCATTTAATTCTATACTACATAACAATTCTTCACACCATACTTTATATACAGGTCTACGCATGTTGAATAACCGTACCCAATCGTTAAAAGTAGAATTACCATACCTCTGTGCAAGTAATTCCCTAATTGGCCCGGCCAATTCTACAGCTTCTAATGGTCCCCATTCTATGACCCTAGGTACCTCAACAGCTTTAGAATGAAGAGTATGCAAACCCCTTTAGTATTTTGGATAATCTATCCAAAGTCTGTCAAATCTCAGGTTCGGGTGCAAATCTTCCAAGTGCATATCAGAAAATGTCATGACTGGATGAGGTATTTCTTGTTTGTAGTAGTTATCCACCTCCTGTTGTTCCGCATTCTCAGTAAGAGCATTGCGAGCTTGGGATGAAGATTCACCCCTTTCAGTCTGCAAAACACATCAAACACAATTTTTGTGCATCCAAATATGCATTAGTGTCAGCAAAATCATCAATCAAAATAATTACAATGACATGATCAATTTATATCAAACTTAAGCTCATTTACATATTTTCATCAAATCTATACTTTTTTAAATAAGCATATACGAAAATGTTCGCCAAGTTCATAAGCATTCAACTCAAATAACATGTCAAAATAATCATTACTAGCAATTAAACAAGTTTCAAATGGCATTATCTCTCAAAAATCAAGTTCATGAATTTTAGACTTGAAAAAGTCCACTTTAATTCTCAAAATCATGTTTAGGCTCAAAGTTTGGATCATTTAACTACCTAAACATGTTACACTACTTAATTTAGCAACAATTCATGACAAAAATCGGCCATAACCTGTTTATATCAAAAAGCCACAAATTTGCTCAAGAACACAAACCCTAGATTACTCAAAATTTGAAGTTTAAGGCTTCTAATCATGTTAAATAGCATCAATCTAGGTTATACAAGCATAATACATAAACAATTTAAGCATAATTACACTAAAAAGCATCAAAATCAAATTGGGTATAAAATTGCTCAAGAACACCAATTTTCGGATTAAATGGTGTTTAGGTGTAGAAATTTACCGTTTTTCTTGAGTAATTCCTTGATAGCATCCTTCTTAACATGATTTTAGTAAAAGATTTGATGATTAACGGTGAAAAATTGTGAATTTGGGAGGTCTTTTTCGGGTTTTTTTGCAATATTTTCGCAGTATTTTTGTGTTGTGGTGTGCAACTGAGCTGTTCTTTACGTTTTTATTTTTTTCTGGGTTTTGGTCCCTCCGCGAGTCGCAGTGTTTGACCCTTCAAACTCCGCGAGTCGCGGAGTTTGTATTATTTTTTTTATATCTTATACTAATTAAAACAATTAAGTAATTAATTTTAAAATTTTGTTTCCCTTGTTATTTAGGACGAGGTCGTTTCGGATCGATGTCCTAGTCCGTCCTTTGATAAAATTTTAAAATTTGTCTTTTTGTAGCGATTGTTTTAAAAGCTAAGATTTTTAGGTTTTTTTTTTTAATGTTTTTGGCATACTTTAATTCAATAAGATTAAAAATAATGATAATAAAAGTTCTCGTCCCTCCCTCGGGTAAAGCAATTTCGGTTCAAATACCTAGTCTTCAACTTACGACGAATTTTAAAAATCATATTTTTAACTTAATGAGATAAAGTAAATTTTTATTTTTAAATTCACACCAAACTTAAAATAAAAATACATAAAATTCAAAATTAATATTAAAAATTCACACCAAACTTACAATTTAAAATTCATAAAAATAAAAATTCATATTTTAAAAATTAAAAATTCACACCAAACTTAATTTAAAAATTCATATTATAAATTCACACCAAACTTATATTAATTTTTAAATATTTACAATTTTAAATATATTGATTAATTTAAGATTTATATATTAATTTTAAAAACATGGTAAAAATAAAATTAAAAATCTTTTTGGCTTTTTATCTCACTTTAATCAATCAAATATTATCAAAAATATGCGCCCCTCTTTTCGGTAAAGTAATTTCGGTTCCAAGACCTAATTTAACTCATGACGAATTTTTGAAATATTTTGGGTTGATTGATTAAAGATATTTATACCTTAAGAATAAACGTTAAATTTCGCAGTGATGTAATAAATTTTTGTATGATATCAATAATTTCGGTCGCCACACCTAATTTTATTCAATACCAATTTAATACTTTATAGCGAACAAATTAGCGTTTATTATCAAAAGGTTAAAAATAAATATAAAAATATAAACTGTACAGACTTACCTGTGAGATAGTATTCTTAGTTATACGATCTATCCCATTCATAAGATAGTCGGTTTAATTGGTTTTCCATGGCTACATAGGCGTAACCTCGAGCATTCAGTGTTTTTTCTTCTAAACATATGAACGGTCCGTCTCTGCATAAAGTAACAAATTCGGTATTTGAATAGGTTTGATTATTTGAACATTTACCTCCATGTGACCATTTTCCGCATTTGTGACATCTTTCTAGGTGTCGTGCTCTTCTTTTCGCTGCGGATTTTGATTTTCCTTTACCAAATTGTAACTTATTATCTTCGCATCTGGATTCTTTTCTTACTCCGTCCAATCTTTCTCTGATTACTGATACTATTTCACTCGGAAGTGTGTCATTATTACGTTTAGTGATCAAAGCGTGTAGCATTAGACCATGGTTTAGTTCACAGGCAGTCTTCATTTCGTAAAAACCTAAAAAAAATAAAAATTCAGAATGGGGGGAGAAGACTATTTCTTTAGGGTCTGCTAGGGAAAGACCATTTGAGTTCCATTTTCGAGAACTACATGAAAACAGAAAATCTAACTCTAACAGAAATACATAAACCCCCTATACTTAGTTGAAATTGTGATTAACATTATTTTCAATTGAATCATCAACAACTTGTATATCTTTGACTTTTACTTCAATCCATTTGTTGATTTCCTCCGTAACTTTCACAAATTCAACTAACATTGCCTTTTCTTTTGACGATAAATTGGATATTAATCGGTTATATAACTTAAAGTTTCCTTTAATCTTAGCATCGTGAATCCGTTTATAAAGTTTCTTCGTTGAACTGTTAAAAATGGGTTCATCTAATTTCGTATCATCAACGGCATTCTTTGTGATTAGATCATCATTAAGTGTTTCTTCATCTTCCCCACACTTATGCGTTTTTATTGGTCTAACAGTTTTGGTTTGTGGAGATCTAAACTTTCGGTTCACAAAGGTAATCGATGTATCACCATCCCTAAGTGTCATTCTACCTTCTCTTACATCAATGAATGCCTCGGTGGTTGCTAAAAATGGGCGACCTAGAATTAGAGAAATATCAAGGTTTTCCTCCATATTAATCACTATGAATTTTGCAACAAAGGTCAAACTTCCCACGTTAACAAGTAAATTATTTGCTATTCCAACCAGGTGTTTAATGGTTTGGTCAAATGATTGAACACCTATTTTGGTTGGTTTTAATTTACCCATGCCTAATCTTTTGTATAAGGAAAGAGGCATAATATTTGCACTTGCTCCTAAATCTGCGAGTCCATTATATACAGCACCATCATTAAGTAAGCAAGAAATGATAAATTCACCCGGGTCTCCTGCTTTAGTAAGTCGAGTTGGTTTGTAAACCTTTTTTGGGTGTTCTTTCCTTGGTTCTTTCACTTCTATTTGAATTTCTTGTTCACATTTTTCTTCGTTTCTTGGAATGGGAGGTTTGTATAAGAATTCTTCTTCATCACTTAAATTTGAATCCTCCTTATATTCGAATTTTGATTTTTCATATGTTGTTGATAACATATTTATGTTTTCATTTTGAAGGTTTTCTTGGGTGGTGAAATTATGATTAACTTCATTGTCAACTTCCATCGGACCATGTATGTAATGTTTAACTCTGTGACCATTAACTTTAAATTCAATCCCATTTGAATTTATTAATTCTATCATTCCGTATGGGAAAACTCTTTTGACTATGAATGGTCCAGACCATCTTGATTTCAATTTTCCAGGAAATAGCTTGAATCGTGAATTGAAAAGAAGAACTCTGTCTCCTTCTTTAAATTCTTTTGAACTTCTGATTCTTTTATCATGCCATTTCTTCGTTCTTTCTTTATAGATTAACGAATTTTCGTATGCTTCATGTCTTAATTCTTCTAATTCGTTTAGTTGACTTAATCGTAGACGTCCAGCTTCATGTATATCAAGATTACATGTCTTCAAAGCCCAAAATGCTTTGTGTTCAATTTCTACTGGAAGATGACATGCTTTTCCATAAACAAGTCTAAAAGGTGTGGTTCCAATTGGAGTTTTGTAGGCTGTTCTAAAAGCCCAGAGTGCATCCTCCAATTTAGTGGACCATTCCTTCGGATTTGATCCTACGGTTTTCTCTAGAATACGTTTTAAAGCTCGGTTGGTATTTTCAACTTGTCCACTTGTTTGTGGATGATAAGCAGTGGAGATTTTATGAGTTACTCCATATTTTTTAAGAACTTTCTCAAGTTGATTATTACATAAATGAGTTCCCCGATCACTTATTAAAGCTTTCGGTGTTCCAAACCTTGCAAAAAGACGTTTTAAAAAGTTGACTACAACTCGTGCATCGTTAGTTGGGAGAGCTTGTGCTTCCGCCCATTTAGATACATAATCAATGGCTACGAGAATATAGAGATTATTATGAGATTTTGGAAATGGACCCATAAAGTCAATACCCCAAATGTCAAATACTTCACATACTTGTATGACATTTTGTGGCATTTCATCACGTTGACTTATTTTTTTGGCCCTTTGACAAGCATCACAGGATTTGCAAAGAAGGTGTGCATCTTTGTAAATTGTAGGCCAATAGAAGCCAGCATCGTAAACTTTTCTTGCTGTTAGTTGAGGCCCATAATGCCCTCCTGTTGGTCCTGTGTGACAATGGTTTAAAATTTTACTAGCTTCATCTCCGAATACACATCGGCGTATTATTCCATCTGGACAACTTTTAAACAGATGTGGATCTTCCCAGAAGTAGTGTTTTATATCACTGAAGAATTTCTTTCGTTTTTGGTACGATAATCCTTTTTCAAGGAATCCACATACTAAGTAGTTTGCATAGTCTGCAAACCATGGTATTTCATTATAATCTATCTTCAATAGATATTCATCAGGAAAGTTGTCTTGTATGGCCGATTCATTTAGAACTTCTAATTCAGGATTTTCAAGACGAGAAAGATGATCAGCGGTGAGATTTTCTGCTCCTCTTTTATCTCGGATTTCAATATCGAACTCTTGTAAGAGTAAGATCCAACAGATTAATCTTGGTTTAGCATCTTGTTTCGAAAATAGGTATCTAAGAGCAGAATGGTCGGTATAGACCACCGTTTTTGCTAGAACGAGATATGAACGAAATTTGTCAAAAGCAAAGACAATAGCAAGGAGTTCTTTTTCAGTAGTTGTGTAATTTGTTTGTGCTCCTTGTAACGTCTTACTAGCATAATATATAGGTTGAAATCGTTTTTCAATCCTTTGTCCTAAAACGGCTCACATTGCAAAATCACTTGCATCGCACATTAGTTCAAACGGTAGATTCCAATTTGGTGTTATCATGATCGGCGCATTAGTGAGTTTCTCTTTAAGAATATTAAAAGATTTGATACATTCATCTGAAAAGATGAATGGAGCATCCTTTTCTAGGAGTTTATTCATAGGAGTGGCAATTTTAGAAAAATATTTTATGAAACGTCGGTAAAAACCGGCATGTCCTAGAAAACTCCTAACTCCTCTAACATTGGTGGGATGTGGAAGTTTTGCAATTACATCTACTTTAGCTCTATCCACTTCAATTCCTTCTTTTGAAATTTTATGTCCAAGAACGATGCCTTCTTTAACCATGAAATGGCATTTCTCCCAATTAAGTACTAGATTTGATTGTTCGCATCTAATAAGCATTCGTTCCAGATTAACTAGACATGATTCAAATGTATCACCGAAGACTGAAAAGTCATCCATGAAAACTTCCATGCATTCTTCTATCATGTCGTGAAAAATCGCCATCATACACCTTTGAAAGGTTGCAGGGGCGTTGCAAAGTCCAAATGGCATGCGTTTGTAAGCAAAAGTACCATAAGGGCACGTGAATGTGGTTTTCTCTTGATCTTCGGGTGCTATTGGAATTTGAAAATATCCAGAAAATCCATCAAGAAAACAATAGTAACTATTTCCGGCTAATCTTTCCAACATTTGATCAATGAAAGGTAAGGGAAAGTGATCTTTTTTGGTGGCGTCATTTAATTTTCTATAATCAATACATACACGCCATCCTGTTACAGTCCTAGTAGGAATAAGCTCATTTTTTCATTTGTAATGACAATCATGCCACCCTTCTTAGGTACGCATTGAACTGGGCTTACCCATGGACTATCAGAAATTTGATAAATTAGACCTGCGTCTAGCAGTTTAATAATTTATTTTTTAACTAAATCTTGCATATTAGGATTTAGTCTTCGTTGGCGTTGCACATACGTTTTATGACCTTCTTCCATAAGGATTTTATGTGTGCAATACGAAGGACTTATTCCTTTAATATCATGAATCTTCCATGCAATGGCTGGTTTATGAGCTTTCAACACAGAAATGAGTTGTGATTTCTCATTTTCAGTAAGAGAAGATGATATTATTATAGGTAATTCAGATTCACCATGTAAATAAGCGTATTCCAAATGGTTTGGAAGTGGCTTTAGCTCTAATTTCGGAGGTTCTTCTATCGATAATTTATATCGATATCTGTCTTCTTCTTTTAGCATTTGAATTTCTTCTGTTGTTGGTTCATATCCATTAGCTATAAGTGTAGCTAACATTTCAACTTCATCAATTGGTTCAGTTCCTTCTCCTAAAGAACATTCTACTGTTCCTTGTAATTCTGGAAATTCTTCTAATAATTCTGCATGTGAATCTATAGTTTGAATATAATAACATGTATCATCTGCAGATTGTGGTTGTTGCATTGCTCTATCAACTGAAAAGGTAACACTCTCGTCCTCTATACTTAGGGTCAATTTCTTACCGAACACGTCTATCATTGCTTTAGCCGTGTTTAAGAATGGTCTTCCTAATATGAGAGGAACTTGAGAATCTTCTTCCATGTCCAGAACAAAAAAATCTACTGGAAATACTAAAGTACCAACTTTAACTAGCATGTTCTCCATTATCCCTCTAGGATATTTTATTGATCGATCGGCTAGTTGTATACTTATTCTAGTTGGTTTCAATTCTCCAATGTCTAGTTTAGTGTATAGTGAAAACGGTATTAGATTTATACTAGCACCTAAGTCTGCTAATGCTTCTATTGAACTAAGACTACCCAGAAAACATGGAATTGTGAAACTTCCTGGATCAGATAGTTTTTCTGGTATCTTATTCAACAGCACTGCTGAACAATTAGCGTTCATGGTAACAGCCGAGAGTTCTTCCATTTTCTTTCTATTCGAGATTAGATCTTTCAAGAATTTAGCATATCTAGGCATTCCTGAAATCACATCAATGAAATGAAGATTTACATTTATTTGTTTAAACATATCCAAGAATTTGGATTGCTCGGCTTCAAGTTTCTCTTTCTTCATTTTACTCGGGTAAGGAAGTGGTGGTTGGTATGGTTTAACATAAGGTTTAGCCTTAACTGTGTTATCTTCATTAACCTTTTCAACTACCGGTTCTTTTTCCTTATCTTGTTCAGGTTGTGGTTCTTGTGGAGTAGGAATAGCTTCATCAGAAGTTACAGGTATTTCAGGTGGTTTAAGTGTTGTACCACTTCTTGTGGTAATGGCTTTGGCTGTTTCATTCCGGGGGTTAGCATTTGTATCACTAGGTAGACTTCTCGATTTTCTTTCACCTGTTAACCTTGCTAGGTTACTTACTTCTTGTTCCAGATTTTGAATAGAAGCTTGTTGATTTCTAAATGCTTGAGCATTTTGTTCATTGGTTTGTTTTTGAGATGTGAAAAACTGCGTTTGAGTTTCAACTAGCTTCGTCATCATATCTTCTAAATTCGGCTTTTTATCATCGGGTTGTGGTGGTTTGTTTTGAAAATTAGGTCTTTGCTGATTGTAATTATTATTGGATACTTGTTGATTGCTAGCACCTTGTTGGTTGTTGTATGGAATATTTCGATTATAATTCTGGTTTTGATTGTAAATCGGTCTTGGCGGTTGATAATTATTTCCAGGCCTTTGGTTTATGTATGAAATATTCTCTCTTTGTTCCATTGTTAATTCAATACTGAGACAATCTTTTGTCAAATGTGGTCCTCCACACTGCTCACAACTAATTCGTATTGAGTGAATATCCTTAGTCATCTTTTCCATTCGTCTCTCGACAGCATCTATCTTTGCGGAAATGGAATCTAAGTCATGGCTAGAATCGGCTCTAGCTGCTTTAGATGATCTAACGATATCTTTTTCTTGGTGCCACTCATGTGAGTGGGAAGCAGTGTTATCAATAATTTTGTAAGCATCATTTTCGGTTTTCTTCATAATGGAACCACCAGCTGCTATATCGATGTCTTTCCTTGTAGTGATGTCGCATCCTTGGTAGAATATTTATACTATTTGACAGGTGTCTAAACCATGTTGCGGACATCCTCTTAATAACTTTCCAAATCTTGTCCACGCCTCATATAGAGTTTCATTCGGTTTCTGTGTGAACGTAACAATTTCTCCTTGAAGTCTTACGGCTTTAGATGCCGGAAAGAATTGTTTAAGAAATTTTTCAACTAAAACGTCCCATGTATCAATCGCCCCTTCAGGTAAAGATTCCAACCAATCTTTGGCTTCTCCCATTAAAGTCCAGGGAAATAACATGAGATATATCTGTTCATCCTCCACTTCTCGGATTTTAAATAGTGTGCAGATCCTATTAAAGGTACGAAGATGTTCATTTGGATCTTCCTTTGGCGCACCACTAAATTGGCATTGATTAGTCACCATGTGTAGAATTTGTCCTTTGATTTCATAATCTGGCGCATTAATGTCAGGATGAGTAATTGCGTGACCTTGGCCAGTGCGTTTAGCTCTCATTCGGTCTTCCATACTTAAAGGTTCTAGATTCTCCATAATTGAATTTGTTGAATCGGAATCACTAGAGGATTCTGATTTAATGGTTCGTTCCTCAACAATCTCTGTTTGAATGATTGGTGGTTCCGGAGGAAAATTTAATGGTTCAGGATCTATGAATCGTCCCTGAATATTCTCCGGATTCTCAATTGTGAGGTCGGGTTCAAAAAATGGATTATCGAAAATTTGAACTGGAGTACTTGGTCGACTGGATGACGATTCTAAAGAAAAATCAACGGCGGTAATATTTGCTAAATGTCTTGATCTAGTTACAGGTGGTGAACGTACAAAAGGTGGTGAACGTCTTGCTCGGTGCATTCACTGAATATCCTATTAGTTTTTTTAAAAAGGAAAGAAAAATTATATAAGTTATCCAATTAATAGACTTTTCTGATTTTGCCCACGTTTCGAATAGCCAAAAGATGCAGCAGAGGGGCAGGATTCGTTTGGTCTCAATATAATTGAGGACTGTTTGGCTCCAATAATCCGGTCCACGTACAAATCTAACTATTACTACGAACCAGAAAATTTTGATGTCTATCAATTTAACCACTTAAAATAAATTTTCGTAATTTTAAGAAATTTAGATAAGAATTAGAATAAAAAATCTATGTCCTAAAACTAGAATGACGAGAGATAAGAAAGAAAAAGAAGAGCGTGTCGGAAAAAGATCGAAAAATAAAAATAAGAAAGAAAAAGAGTGACTTATAGAACTTAAAAACACTCGACTAACCCAACCTTATTACTATCACTAACTTAAAATTATAATCGCAAATTGAGATTACTAATTGGAATGATAATTGATACATAGGTAAAAGGTGTCTAAAAATATTAAAGCTTACAAGAAAAACTATATCCCAAATGGCAATAACTTAAAAAGAAACTAAAACTTAAAAAGGCGTCGCAAAATTCTAAAGTACCTAAATCTTAGTCTAAAGAAAAGGCACTTAAGGGATTTTACGGCAAAGCCTAAAAATCTAAAAATAAAAATAATTATGGCAAAAACTATGAATTAAAAATAAATACGAGCGAAAAATACAAAAATTACGCTAAAACTATTAAAAAGGGACAAAATATAAAAATATATAAAAAGTTGTAAAAATTACAATTTTTATAAAAATATTATTTTTATATTATTTATTTATTAAAACTATTAATTTTACATTAATTAAACTAATTTAACTAAATATATAAATTAAATAAAAAGAAACTTAAAACTAATTATAATAATAAGTAATTTAGGGTTAATAATAATAATAATTAATAATTACTCCGTAATTAATGCTGATTAGGGTTCCTGTGTGGCCGTGTCAGACGGCTCCGCGAGTTGCGGTATTCGAAGCTGTAAACTCCGCGAGTCGCGGGGTTCCAATTTTCAGATGACAGGTTGATTAAAATTCGACGCGTTTTTTTTTTCTCTCTTTTATATTTTCTGTTTAAATAAAAATATTTAAATAAAACTTATATTTTTATAAAATAAAAATAAAGAAACTTTATAAAACTTAAATATTTAACAAAATCTTTAAAAAATATATAAATTTTTGTTTTCTTTTTATATTTTTGAATAATTAAAAACGTATTTTTACAAAAGTGAATTTTAATAAAAGTAAACTAAAAATAAAAATCTTCTTTTTTTTTTTTATTTAGCGTTGTGCTTCCGGCTTTTAAGTTTGATAGTCTTCTCCCCGGCAGCGGCGCCAAAAATACTTGATGTTATGCGAGGTGTATATAAAATAGCTTTTAAATTTTACAAGGAAATACTATTAAATACGATACAACTTTACACAAGATATTTATTTATTTATTGAATGGATATACTTAAACCTTGCTACAACACTTATAGGCAGTGTACCTAATCGTACAGTAGTGTAGTTTTTAGTAAGTCCGGTTCGGTCCACATGGAATCTTTTAAACAAAGCTTAACGCTATATTAGTTTTATTTTATAAAAATACAAATATATATATAAGTAATATTATTATTATAAAGGGGGGTTTTTACCGTTTAATGACCGGTTTGTCATTTTAAAACTTTAGTTGCAATTAAAACCAAATGTAAAATATTAAATAAATAAAAGACTTAATTTAAAGCGTAAAGTAAATAACGATAATAAAATTGCGAATAATAAAAGTGCGATAAAATAAACTTGCGATAATTAAAAAGTACGATAATTAAAAGTGCAATTAAATACAATAACAATAAATAAAAGTGTTATAATTAGAAGTGCGATTAAATATAAAATAAAGGAAATTAAATATGAAATAAAAGAATTATGCTTATTTAAACTTCCGTAATCATGATGTTTGACGTGTTGATTTTAGTTTTATGCCCATGGGTTAATTGTTCTTTGTCCTGGATTATTTAATATGTCCATACGGATTTGTCCATAATAGTCCATTAGTCATAAATATAAAGAGCGAAAGCCTTCGTCAAATTATTCTTATTCCCGAAGTCAAATATTCCAACTAATTGGGGATTCGAATTGTAACAAGGTTTTAATACTTTGTTTAATGAATACACCAGGTTATCGACTGCGTGTAAACCAAGGTTTTACTACTTTGTTAACAATTACACCAATTACCCTTGAATGTAATTCACCCCTGTTTCAACAAGTCTATTAACTATTAATTCAGTTCCGTGTCCGGTAAAATGAATAATTATTGGTATTTATAGATATCCCGCCCACCGTACCCAGTCAAGCGTATGTGGTTATATATAAATACGTCGAATTATAAGTTTGTATATTAAATTAACAAGGTATTGTTTAGTTAATATAAAACCCATTAATAGCCCATAGTCTAATTTCCACAAGTGTCGTTTTTTTATCCAAACGCCAATTATGGTACAAAGCCCAATTACCCAATTTTAGTAATTAGCCCAACATCATGATTACTTCGGTATTAAATAAGCATAATAATAACTTAGCTACGAGACATTAATGTAAAAAGGTTGAACATAACTTACAATGATTAAAAATAGCGTAGCGTTACACGGACAGAATTTCGACTTATACCCTTACAACATTCGCTAACATACCTTTATTATTAGGATTAAAATTAAAATTAAAATTAAAATATAAATTATAAATATAAATATTACGTATATAGATAGAGAGATTGATATATATTGAATATAAAAATGATCAGAATTCGTTAGGTTTTATAGGGATTTTCGTATTTGGCTGCTCCGCGAGTCGCGGTATTTTTGGCCTCCATACTTCGCAACTCGCGGAGTTCGTAATTCCAGCTCACAAAGGTTTGGAGTCTTTCTTGCCGACGGTTTATAATATATTATATAATATATAAATAATTATAAGAATTATTTAAATATTATATTATATTTATGTGCATAGTTGACTTGTAATTTTTAGTCCGTTGCGTCGAGCGTTGAGAGTTGGCTCTGGTCCCGGTTCCGGATTTTCGAACGTCCTTGCGAATAATTTAATATCTTGTACTTTGCGTTTTGAATCTTGTACTCTTGTAATTTCGAGACGTTTCTTATCAATAATTGGAACCACTTTGATTGTATTTTGTACTTTTGAGCTTTTTGGTCGTTTGCGTCTTCAATTCGTCGAATCTGTCTTTTATCTTCACCTTTTATTATTTAAACGAATATCACTTTTAAATAGAACAATTGCAACTAAAAGCTTGTCTTTCTTGAGGAATAATGCTATGAAATATATGTTCGTTTTTAGCATTATCAACTAACATATATTCTCAGCCCAAGTATAAAATAGTTGCAAAATGAGTAAAAGTGAGGCTATGAAACTGACCTCGATTGCACAGCAAGTAAATCATACAAATGTGATAGCTAACAAAGTCACACCTGATCGAAGCACTCAACCTAAAGATCAAGTTGGTCAATATTCATCTAACAAACTAGGCTGAGTCACAATGTAATCATAATCTTATTGCTTGAGTCGGACACAAATTTCTTTGACCAAAATTCCAACATTAAATGTGTTTCAAAATATATTTAAGTAATAAACGTCACACGTAAAGTTTAATAAGTCCTTTGACTCACAATTATAAAATAGTTGTCACTCACAAGCATGTATTCTCACCCTAAGTATAAAGTATTTTCAAAACGAGTAAAAGTGGGCCTTTGTTTAAATAAAAGTCGAACTCCACAAGTTTTCACAAAAAAACACGGTTTAAACAGTGCGGTTTTACATGAAAATACCATTTAATAAACAAGACACCAATTGATGCAACGCCACCTCAAAAGCTTTTCTTTTAAGTTTTCAACATGCATAAAAATGTTCAGGTCTGAAACCCGAACCATTAATTCACAAACTCAATTTGTTTACAAAATTCACCGGTTTAAATTCAGTCATCAAATAAATATTAAGAATTATATATATCACAAACTATAACATAAAAATGTTATCTCCTAAATGTAAGACACAAAAAGTTAACTAACAGTCGTAAAGTATAATCATCCAAATTTAAGAATATAAATTCTTAACTTCTTAATAACCATGAAATAAATATTATAAATAATATCTATTTATAAATAATATATCAGTGTTATTTCGTCAAGGTAGAACATAAAATTTATCTAGAGGTCGTTAAATAAGTAACAGAATAGTTGATGGAAAAATTTAGAGTTGTTACACTTGGTCGGGCTGGGGAGGTTATATATCGATAGGTCCGGATCTAGGAAAGGTCAGGGTTGCAACTTGTTTGTTTTTAGCTGCTCATGTTATATATCATGTTGTATTGGTGTTTGTTAGACTTTGATATTATATATATATATATATATATATATATATATATATATATATATATATATATATATATATATATATATATATATATATATATATATATATGAATTAGGGTAGAGGGAGAAGTGGGAGGTTAGTGTGTAAGTATGAGTTTTAGGGGAGAAGGCTTATGTGATTAGGGTTGATTAGGGATGAAGATGTTTATTTATACTCTCATCCACACACTCCTTTACATTTTATATATATATATATATATATATATATATATATATATATATATATATATATATATATATATATATAAAGGTGAGAGTTGAATTGATAGATATAGGTTCAGAGCTATTGTTCATAGAGATGACAATTGTTACGATCGCTCCAAATCCATATGGACGAACACGTCATTCATCGATTTCATTGCGAGGTATTTGACCTCTATATGATACGTTTTGTAAATATTGCATTCTTTTGAAAAGGCACACCATAAATGAATATTTAAATCAAAAGTTCTAGACATCTGATGAATTCTACATATAGACAATCACCGTAAATAATAGTTTACAATAGTACTTCCGTTGACAATGCAGTCAAAATAAGATACATGGTGATGATTTGGTGAATGCAATGTTTCCTTGATAAATATGCCATGTAAGACTCCATGCACATAGCTTGTCTAACATATAAGCAAACAGCGGAAGACTTCTAGGGAACCTGAGAATAAACATGCTAACAAGTGTCAACACAAAGGTTGGTGAGTTCATAGTTTTAATGTTGTGCATAATCTGTATATAAAAGTGGATCACAAGATTTCAGTTGTTTCATCCGAAACATTTATCAAATTATTCTACAAGATTGAGCACCCTGGTAACTAAACTTAACGAATATATAATTTATACCCTTTGTATAATCATCTTAATAATACACGTAAACGAACGTGTACGCTTCTCAAATAGCATACGTCCGTTAAAATTCTAGCCCTCTAGCTCGGACGGGGATATCAAGCCCTATGGATCCATATACTACTACTCGCGCCCGCCAGTTCTTATAACTGGCAGTTACTAGTTACCAAAGCTAAGGGATTTTCGATTCAAACTCAGTGTAGAATTAAGTATGTACTTGTATCCATTGCGTTTAAAATAAATTGCATGTATTCTCAGCCCAAAATATTTAAAGCATTTAAAAACGGATCTATAAACTCACCTCAGCAGCATATAAAGTCGTTCACCAAAATGTGATCGAAACTCGGATTACCAAATAACCGTAGATCTCAACCTAGAGAACATATGTTGGTCAATAAATGTCTATCAAGTTAGGTCTAGTCATAGTGTATCACAATCCTAATGCTCGAGATCAACATACAAAAGTTATCCAAAGTCATTTTAAAAAGTCAATTTTGACAATAGTTCAACAAAACGAGACGTACCTTATATAAGGATTCATTTACTCGGTTGGTAATATTCAAAAATCCAATTTATCAATCTTACAAACAAGTTGTTTAAATCTTAATTGCAGATTTAAAAGCAATTTCAATTAACGTCAATCATAATTCAGTTGATCATATCTTTTAATCCGTTCATCGAAATTATTCGATATCTAAATGAAAAGTTATTGATTTTTTGCCAACTTTCCAAAAACATGTATATCATATACCTTTTACCAGTAATATATGTATTTAATTCGTGATTCATTATAAACTGTTTAACGATGAAATTTAGCATACAAGCATGTATAAATATATATACTCGAGCACTAGACATGGATACACATTTAATATATAAAAGATAAGATATGAATGCTCACGTATCAATATTGTGATTCAATATTGCAGGAAAGTATGTAGACACAACGAAGATGATAAACACTAGGTTTGACTTGCGAATATTACCCATGAACATTACCCATAACCTCCATAGCTATAACCCATAGTTTCTTTAGCTCTATCCCGCTTGAAAACCCATTTTGAAAGTGACATGCTCATGACCTCGTCGTAGTATTTTATGTATAATACTAATTAATAATATTACTACTAATAATATTAAGATTAATAATAATATTAATCTTAATAATAATAATAATAATAATAATAATAATAATAATAATAATAATAATAATAATAATAAATATAAATATAATAGAGAAAGAGATTGAGATAGATGGATAAATGAATCAGAAACTGAAACAGATCGAGCTTAAATAGATGTGGCCTGTCCAGACTTCCCATGCGATCGCATGGTTCTAAGGCACAATGGCCATGCGATCGCATGGCCTCTTTTTCCAGCTCACGATCATTTTGTCCTACGTTTGTCGACATATTTATTAATTTTATTTATAATATATAATTTATATAATTAATTATATATTATATTAAATTTACGTGCATAGTTTACTTGTAATTTTCGTTCCGATAAGTCGTACGTCGTCACTCGACTTATGTCCCGGTTCCGATTTTTCGAATGTCCTTTCGTACATTTAGAAAACTTGCATTTTACGTTTCGTGTCACGTACCTTTGTCAAAGTATAGTCTTAAATTATCCATAAACTACACCACTCAAAGTATATCTTAAACTTTCGAGTGTTTTGGTCATTTACTTCTATAAATCATCGTCTCGCTATTTGTTAATATATATATATAATATATACATTTTCATTTTGAAATAGTGTTTTACTGTAGCAAAGTTACTGTAGCAAAGTTTTTTTACTGTAGCAAATAGTGATTTTCGAAAACACTGTAGCTTTTCGGGTACTGTAGCAATTCGAAAATACTGTAGCAAATTAGTGTTTTACTGGTTCATCTTAAACGTTTTAGTTAACTTATCTAAATATTAATCGAATCAATAATCGAATGTTACTATCGTTTACTAAATAACTTGAAATCATATATATATATATATATATATATATATATATATATATATATATATATATATATATATATATATATATATATATATATATATATATATATATATATATATATGCACATTAAGTTATATATATATTGTTCGTGAATCGTCGAGAACAGTCAAAGAATAATTGATTACATGAATATAGTTCCAAAACTTGAGACTCAACATTACAGACTTTGTTTATCGTGTCGAAAACATTAAATCATTTAAAGATAAAGTTTAAATTTGGTCAAAAATTTCCGGGTCATCACAGTACCTCCCCGTTAAAGAAATTTCGTCCCGAAATTTGAGTGAGGTCGTCATGGCTAACAAAAATTGTTTTCATGACGTACATGAGTTGATAAATAGAGTTTTGTTACCGTTGAATAATATGGATAAAACAATTCAATTACTCGAAGCGTATGAGAGAAGTTATCGTAAAAGAGTGAAATGAAGGAATAGAGATTCGTCTTAATTTTTGACGTAGTAACGATTGATTTCCGGAATTTAAGGAATAGAAAATCTTCATATTCTAAATAAGATTTGATTCTTTGGGAATTAAGGAGATTAAGATCTTCTTTAATTAAATGCGTAATCTGCCTCGATTGCTATGTCTGATATTTCACTATAAATTGACCTCTTCCGTTTCATTTATTTTCACCACTCCTATAAGCTTCTTCCTTATTTTATACTTCCTAATAGATTGTGAAAATGCTTAATCTAGCTCTGATTCTTGATATTTTCTTGGCTATCGTATCCTTCATTCTTCTTTTTCATCTGCCACCAGAGGAGGTTATTTTCTTCTACTATTACCTTGGGGTTATAGTGTTTTTCATTCTCCCGTGTCTTTATATCGCTATACGCATTGATACACACGGTTTGTAATTTTGGGTTTGTTATCGGGCTTTATATTCTCCATTATATTTCGGAGCTTCATGATTTCGTTTTCTCTTCCCGACCTTAAGTCAAGCGGATAATGGTCCAGAATTCGTATTTATGCATTTCAGAATGAACATAGTCAATGTTCTAAGAAAGAAATTGTAATGGCACAATCTTGATTTGTCAAATTACCAGAATATCCGAAAAAGACCGAATCATCAAGAAAAATATTTTCTTGATATATTTAGAGGTTAAATAGAATGAAAGAGTTATGTAACATGGTTCATGATGAGGGTGGGATCTGTGAACCTTTATCACGTTCTATTAGAAACTCAGCATGACTTACTGTAATATAATCACGTTGATCAAGTGTCATTATATTATACTAATTCATGCTTCAGTTCCCAACACTACTTCAAAACATTCATATTTTAAACTTGAAGGTTTCAGAATTTAGAAACTAAAATAGTTTCTTTTATGATGTAATACAGATAGCGCGAAGATATGAATGATTTCAAATAAGAATAGTTATGAAAATATCTTCAGAAATATGGAGGATATTTATAATGGAAGATACGATGATATTTTAGAATTTCTAATATCAGAAGATGATGCGGAAAATCTGTCTGTGAAGGTTTAGAATAAGAAGTAAGGTTCTTACTAATGGTTTCAGCAGACACTGAATCATTTGGATTCTTTGAAGGTAGATTTCGTCCTTGTGATTTGTCTACAACTTCCTTCATACTTTGCTCAACCCGTCTTCCAGTTCCAAAACTTCTCTTTTTATGTGCTTTTCCAACACACTACTTTTTATCATCAAACTTTTGACTATTAAAGTCGTTTACAGTTTTTGCTTCTTCATCAGCATTTTTCCAAAATTTCGAGAACTAGTTCGCGGTTTAAGGTGTTTTTCAGAAACTTCACATTCAAAGTCTTGGAAGTAGACTTTGTATATATATAACTGTTGGCATAAAATTGCTAAGAGATTCAAAATACTGATTGCTAATTCCCGATGAGTCGTATGGCAATTTTCGTTACAAGATGCGGATGAGTACATGATAGGGTTTCAATGAGTATAAGGTTTTTTCGGAAGATAAAGGATCAATGAAGTTGTTGGTAAATTTACTGCTAATGTGGTGGAACATGAAAGGTTCCGCAGTAACAAGAACGTATATGTCAAAGTTATAGTAAGGCTAATCTGAAAAGTCGAAGTTGACTGGTTGAGAGTGTGGTAAAACTGGATACTTTGAAAAGGAATTGCAAGATTATTTTCGGTAATAACAATGCTAAAGGATCTTTCACAGTTTTGAAGTCAAAGTATAGCTTTGAAAGATATAAAGATCTAAGAATGATGTCGCCGGTTCAGAGTTATGACTTGGATTCTGATCCGTCAATATCAGAATATGTAATTGAATTTGTATGAAAACGATTGTATATCATTCTGAGTAATGTTAATAATTTTTGAATCAAAGTTGAAGAATGTACAGTGTAACATATTAATTGCGAACTTAAATATTTCCCTGGAATTACCTACACGTTAAAGATTTCACAAGTAATATTTTGTACAAAAGAATTTTCATTACAGTCTTTATGAAAATATATGTATGTATATTTCTTCAGATGTAATACGGATTTAATGAGTTAATATCATATTAAGCTCATTTGATTTTCGGCTTGACTTAGAAATGATTAATCTCTAAAACATTAAAGATTACATAATCTTTACGGAGTTTTTCACTAATGAAATCAATACTTTATTATTTATTTTTATTGATATTCCTCGGTGAAGGATGTTGGTGCTCGTGGAGTTTTTGTGAACTTTACAAGGTACAGATGATGTTTTCTGGAAAGTTTCGAGTATATCGAAATTGAAAATGTAAAATCAATTATGTAATTGATTAATACACTTGGTTTATTATGAAATGGAATTTCATAATAATGGTTAAGTTTAAGGAAGGATGTACATCATTGCATATTAGTAATATGAACTAACCGAGTAGTACCTACCAGTTAAGTTTCACACGTAATAGCTTAGTACGAAAAGATTTATTTTGATTTCAAAATTCATATATATTAAATATACATAAAATTTCTTCAGGGGAAATGAGTTAATACTTCATCGGTTATTGTTGCTGGTATTTCTTGGTAACTACTGTGCGTATGATGTTGATGCTCGTGGAACAGATTGTGAAGTTGAGGTTTGCTATGCGGATGTTGTTGGTGGTGGTAATGGTACTGTTGGTGTTGTTGTCGGTGGTACTGTTGCTGCCGGTGATGCTGCTGGTGCTTGTAACCTTTGTACCATATTCTCCAAAGCCACTACCCGAGCGTGAAGCTCGTTGACTTCTTCTACTACACCGGGATGATTGGCGGTTCGGACGAGCGGATAAATAAGATCCAGAATTTGAGATAATATATTATCGTGACGAGATACTCTGGAAATGAGAGAGAAAATGGTGTCTAGAACAGGTTCGCTGGTAACTGCTTCAGGTTCTTCGCCAAGAGGGCAATGTGGTGGATGGAAGGGATCACCTTCTTCTTGTCTCCAATGATTAAGTAGACTACGAATCCATCCCCAATTCATTCAGAATAGATGATGGCTAATTGGTTGATCCATTCTGGTTACACTGTCTTCGGAATTCAGGTGAATATCCATATCGGAATAGCGTCGGAGTTTAAGGAATTTGAACTAGATACGAGATCCATCTTGTATAATTAGGGAGATGATTTTTTATATGAATTAGATTATTGAATTTAGTTTGATATTCTTCAATACATAATTTACATATGTATATATAATACCAAATTCCATAAATCACGGAGAAATTTTCGGAAGATGTAAGGAAAAGTTTACAATAACAGATACGCTAAGATATAAATTTTTGTCTATACACTATTTATGCAATAAATGCAGGAAAACGCATCTAAACTTAAGAATGATAAGCATGTAATTTTTGACAAGAAATGATAAGCAAAACTTTTAACATGCAGACACGGTCGAAGACCAGACTTTACTAATGCATCCTAACAACTATCAGTTAGACACACTCATGCAAGACCTGGTTCACTAGGACCAACGCTCTGATACCAACTGTGACGATCGCTCCAAATCCATATGGACAAACAAGTCATTCATCGATTTCATTGCGAGGTATTTGACCTCTATATGATACGTTTTGTAAATATTGCATTCTTTTGAAAAGGCACACCATAAATGAATATTTAAATCAAAGGTTTTAGACATCTGATGATTTCTACATATAAACAATCACCGTAAATAATAGTTTACAATAGTACTTCCGTTGACAATGCAGTCAAAATAAGATACATGGTGATGATTTGGTGAATGCAACGTTTCCTTGATAAATATGCCATGTAAGACTCCATGCACCTTGTCTAACATATAAGCAAACAGCGGAAGACTTCTAGGGAACCTGAGAATAAACATGCTAACAAGTGTCAATACAAAGGTTGGTGAGTTCATAGTTTTAATGTTGCGCATAAACTGTATATAAAGGTGGATCACAAGATTTCAGTTGTTTCATCCGAAACGTTTATCAAATTATTCTACAAGATTGAGCACCCTGGTAACTAAACTTAACGAATATATAATTTATACCCTTTGTATAATCATCTTAATAATACACGCAAACCAACGTGTACGCTTCTCAAATAGCATACGTCCGTTAAAATTCTAGCGCTCTAGCTCGGACGGGGATATCAAGCCCTATGGATCCATATACTACTACTCGCGTCCGCCAGTTCTTATAACTGGAAGTTACTAGTTACCAAAGCTAAGGTATTTTCGGTTCAAACTCAGTGTAGAATTAAGTATGTACTTGTATCCATTGCGTTTAAAATAAATTGCATGTATTCTCAGCCCAAAATATTTAAAGCATTTAAAAAGGGATCTATAAACTCACCTCAGCAGCATATAAAGTCGTTCACCAAAATGTGATCGAAACTCGGATTACCAAATAACCGTAGATCTCAACCTAGAGAACATATGTTGGTCAATAAATGTCTATCAAGTTAGTTCTGGTCATAGTGTATCACAATCCTAATGCTCGAGATCAACATACAAAAGTTATCCAAAGTCGTTTCAAAAAGTCAATTTTGACAATAGTTCAACAAAACGAGACGTACCTTATATAAGGATTAATTTACTCGGTTAGTAATATTCAAAAATCCAATTTATCAATCTTACAAACAAGTTGTTTAAATCTTAATTGCAGATTCAAAAGCAATTTCAATTAACGTCAATCATAATTCAGTTGATCATATCTTTTAATCCGTTCATCAAAATTATTCGATATCTAAATGAAAAGTTATTGATTTTTCGCCAGCTTTCCAAAAACATGTATATCATATACCTTTTACCAGTAATATATGTATTTAATTCATGATTCATTATAAACTGTTTAACAACGAAATTTAGC